>NW_019945369.1:71911-77352 GCF_002910315.2 Salvelinus sp. IW2-2015
CTCCAGTGCCTCTGGGCTCGACAGTAACACCACAACAAACAGTAGTAGCACAACAGCCTCCATGGCACCTCTACCCCATGCAGGATAACTCCGACCCAGTCCTATACCCAGGCCAGTGCCACAGCTAGTTCTGCTGCAGGGATAACTCCAACCCAGTCCCTTACCCAGGCCAGTGCCACAGCTAGTTCTACTGCAGGGATAACTCCGACCCAGTCCTATACCCAGGCCAGTGCCACAGCTAGTTCACTGCAGGGATAACTCCAACCCAGTCCCTTACCCAGGCCCCTGCCACAGCTAGTTCTGGTGTAGGGATAACTCCGACCCAGGCCAGTGCCACAGCTAGTTCTGGTGTAGGGATAACTCCGACCCAGTCTTTTACCCAGGCCACTGCCACAGCTAGTTCTGGTGTAGGGATAACTCCAACCCAGTCCCCTACCCAGGTCAGTGCCACAGCTAGTTCTACTGCAGGGATAACTCCGACCCAATCCCCTACCCAGGCCAGTGCCACAGCTAGTTCTGGTGTAGGGATAACTCCGACCCAGTCCTATAGCCAGGCCAGTGCCACAGCTAGTTCTGGTGTAGGGATAACTCCGACCCAGTCCTATAGCCAGGCCAGTGCCACAGCTAGTTCTGGTGTAGGGACAACTCCGACCCAGTCCTATAGCCGTGCCACAGCTAGTTCTGGTGTAGGGACAACTCCGACCCAGTCCTATAGCCAGGCCAGTGCCACAGCTAGTTCTGGTGTAGGGATAACTCCGACCCAGTCCTATAGCCAGGCCAGTGCCACAGCTAGTTCGGTGCTAGTTCCATCCCAGAGAACACTGAGATGGGTTCTGAGTCCGCCTCAGGTTCTTCTCAGAGTCAGAGGCCTTCTGTCACCTCGGTGACCACCCAGATATCAGCCATACACCTGACCGAAGAGAGAGTGTCCTGTCTCTACAGGGGGGCCACAGCCCCTCCCAGTCCCCACCTGGCCTGGGGAGAACAGCAGGCTGAGTCGCCTCAGCTCCCCAGGTCAGTTCCGTTCTCCCACATACTGCTGTTGTTAGACTAGATGACGTAGCATGTTTTGAGAGCTGGAACGGGACATATATAAATCCATTCCATTATTTGTATTAAGTAGATCAGTACTGAATGTAATTGTCATGTGATTTGATGGGAGGTCGATGTGGGTGATAGGAGGAATTAAGCTCTGTTGTGTTAACCAGCTTAAGTATTGGTGTCTTGAGTATGTTCTGTCATGTCTGTTTGTCTAGGCAACTCAGTGAGTCATAGGTAGTGTGAAGCTTTTCACTATCATCTGTCTTGCTTTGTCTTTGAGTTTCCTGTCTGTCCATACAGTCCACAGAGTGTTACCATGCAGGAGGATGGAGACAGAGGGGAAGAGGACTATCCTGATGATGAGCTGGAGAATGACTGCAGTGGTGGTGATGATGATGGTGAGGAAGACCCCTTTAACTATTAATTTAAACCCTAATCAACTAGACATGTAAAAATTACACCACTTAATTGGACCGCTGTAGCTAGGCTAACATCACTGGCCGCTGTAGCTAGGCTAACATCATTGGACCGCTGTAGCTAGGCTAACATCATTGGACCGCTGTAGCTAGGCTTAACATCATTGGACCGCTGTAGCTAGGCTAACATCATTGGACCGCTGTAGCTAGGCTAACATCATTGGACCTGTAGCTTAGGCTAACATCATTGGACCGCTGTAGCTAGGCTAACATAATGGACCGCTGGTAGCTAGGCTAACATCACTGGACCGCTGTAGCTAGGCTAACATCATTGGACCGTGCTAGCTATGGCTAACATCATTGCCGCTGTAGCTAGGCTAACATCAATTGGACCGCTGGAGCTAGGCTAACATCACTGGACCGCTGTAGCTAGGCCTAACTTAATTGGACCGGCTGTAGCGTAGGCTAACATATTGGACCGCTGCGAGCTAGGCTAACATCATTTGGACCGCTGTAGCTTAGGCTAACATAATTGGACCGCTGAGCAGGCCGTAATTGACCGCTGTAGCAGCTTAACATCATTGGACCGCTGTAGCTAGGGCTAACATATTGGACCGCTGTAGCTAGGCTAACATCATTGGACCGCTGTAGCTAGGCTAAACATCATTGGACCGCTGTAGCTAGGCTAAACATCATTGGACGCTGAGTATGGCTAACATAATTGGACCGCTGTAGCTAGGCTAACATCATTGACCGCTGTAGCTAGGCTAAACATCACTGGACCGCTGTAGCTAGGCTTAACATCAATTGGACCGCTGTTAGCTAGGCTAAACATCAATTGGACCGCTTGTAGCTAGGCTAACATCATTGGACCGCTGTAGCTAGGCTAACATCATTGGATCCGCTGTAGCTAGGCTAACTTCATTTGGACCGCTGTAGCTAGTGCTAACATCATTGGACCGCCTGTAAGCTAGGCTAACATCATTGGACCGCTGTAGCTAGGCTAACATCATTGGACCGCTGTGAGCTAGGCTAACATCATTGGGGACCGCTGTACTAGGCTAACATCATTGGACCGCTGTAGCTAGGCTAACATCATTGGACCGCTGTAGCTAGGCTAACATCATTGACGCTGTAGCTAGGCTAACATCATTTGGACCGCTGTAGCTAGGCTAACATCATTGGACCGCTGTAGCTAGGCTAACATCATTGGACGCTGTAGCTAGGCTAACATCATTGGACCGCTGTAGCTAGCTAACATCATTGGACCGCTCTGTAGCTAGGCTAACATCATTGGACGCTGTAGCTAGGCTAACATCATTGGAGCCGCTGTAGCTTAGGCTAACATCATTGGACCGCTGTAGCTAGGCTAACATCACTGGACCGCTTGTAGCTAGGCTACATCATTTGGACCGCTGTAGCTAGGCTAAACATCACTGGATCGCTTAGCTAGGCTAACATCACTGGACCGCTGTAGCTAGGCTAACATCACTGGACCGCTGTAGCTAGGCTAACATCATTGGACCGCTGTAGCTAGGGCTAACATCATTGGACCGCTTGTAGCTAGGCCTTAACATCATTGGACCGCCTGTAGCTAGGCTAAGCATTTCATTGGAACCGCTGTAGCATACTTTAGGCTAACATCATTCGGACCGCTGTAGCTAGGCTAACATCATTGGACCGCATCTCTTTTATTAAGTGTCATTGATTTTTAACAGAAGGTTCAGTTCGTTATAGTCTATAACTTAAAAGATAATGAGGATTTACAATACCAGGAAGTCATGTTGTTGATCTGTACACTTGAAACAGAAAAAACACAAATGATTTGAGAGAAATGTCCATTTTATTAATCTGTGAAAGACAGTAGTGTTACGTTTCATCCTATTGTGACTAGATCTCTGTAGAATGACCATTCATAACTCATATAGCCCTCCCGGTTGGGCCACCTGACAGTTCCCTGGTACGACGATGACAAAACCCAAGAGAGAATTGAACTTTATTTTTTTTTCTAGTGGTTGCTGCCGGTGAAAGGTTGAAAGCACAGAGGCTAGTGGAAAGGTCTCCCAATTATCCTTCAATAATGGGGACATGAGTCTCTGTGTGGTCGAATAGTGCTTGGCCCGTGGGATCATTGTCATACCGTGACGTCCCAGCTGATTGGGTGATTAGTATTAGGCCGTGTTTGTTTTCTTTACAGCAAAAGCCCATGTAGAGTCAGGTCTATTACCTCCAGTTTTAATGCCACTCGCTCTCAGTAGAGAGTCAGACTAGTGTTTTTGAAGCAGGAGGACCAAGCAGGAGGAWCAACAACATGACTGTCATGTGAGTTTTTTAGTTTTTTTTGTTGTTGGTCCAATTCTTTGCCCAGAGAATTTACCATTTATCTGACAAATGTTTTTAMTTTGAAGATGGTGAAGAAGAATCGAATGCGATTGGAGTTTTTTATTTATTTTTATTGATTGATCTTGAAGGAGTTGATTTGGTTAGAAAATACTTTTAATTTAAAATGTCTCCTGCTTTTCCAAAGACATGGCCGACCGTGCCTCTCGAGCTAAACGGTAGTATTTAAACCTGTGAATTATCCTGCTAGGTGCCAACTAGCAGTCTTGTTTTATTCCACTGGACATTGATGACCAGGAAGTAGTCGTGTTGTCTGTGGCACGGTGGCAAAAAATGGAACACTGTGTTGAAAATGATAGTTGGCAGGGAAGAAATCTGTTTCCTAACTCATCACRAATTTTTCTGTTCCATATTAAACAAATATCTTTTATAGTCTGTGTCTGTTTTGATAATATTCCCAGTATTCCCGCTGTTTGCCGATTTTTAGTACAGAGTCATAGCTTTAATGCCTCTGTGTTCCAGTATAACGGATGAGGAGGTGATGAGCCCTGAATTAGAGGTGAAGCCAGCTCTGATCCCCAGCATGTTCCCCCTCATCCCCCCYACACTGTACTTCAGCACTGCCAACCAGAGAGGTAAGACACCCCTTCGCTGCGTTTTATAATGGTAGACTGCTTTAAGGCTGTATCCCAAATGGCACCCTATTCCCTATGTAGTGCAATACTATAGACCAGAGCCCTATTTCCTATGTCCTGCGGTACTTTTGACCAGGGCCCTATGGCACCCTATTCCCTATGTAGTGCCCTACTTTAGACCAGGGCCCTATGGCACCCTATTCCCATTGTAGTGCACTACTATAGACCAGAGCCCTATTCCCTATGTAGTGCGGTACTTTTGACCACGGCCCTATGGCACCCTATTCCCTATGTAGTGCACTACTTTAGACCAGGGCCCTATGGCACCCTATTCCCTATGTAGTGCACTACTTTAGACCAGGGCCCTATGGCACCCTATTCCCTATGTAGTGCACTACTTTAGACCAGCGCCCTATGGCACCCTATTCCCTATGTACTGCACTACTTTAGACCAGCGCTCATAGGATGCCATTTGGGAAGCAGCTAATTAACTGCTTGACAATGTTGGACTGCTTTAGAATTTTGGGGGAAAATATATATATTTTATTTTATTTCACCTTTATTTAACCAGGTAGGCCAGTTGAGAACAAGTTATCATTTACAACTGTGACCTGGCCAAGATAAAGCATAGCAGTGCGACACAAACAAAAACACAGAGTTACACATAAACAAACATACAGTCAATAATACAATAGAAAAAATCTATATACAGTGTGTGTAAAAAGTATTTCCTTCCAATTCTATCCAAGTATGAGTCCTATCCCTCCCAGTAGGGAGACTGCTGCCTCTAGTCCTATCCCTCCCAGTAGGGAGACTGCTGCCTCTAGTCCTATCCGCCTCCAGTAGAGAGACTGTTGCTCTCTAGTCATATCCCTCCCAGTAGTGAGACTGCTGCTCTAGTCCTATCCTCCCAGTAGGGAGACTGTTGCCTCTAGTCCTATCCCTCCAGTAGGAGAGCTGTGCTCTTAGTTCATCCCTCCCAGTAGGGAAGACTGCTGCCTCTAGTCCT
>NW_019945369.1:85654-94165 GCF_002910315.2 Salvelinus sp. IW2-2015
CAAGTAGGTGAGACTAGCCTGCCTCTAGCCCATAGATATAGCGTCTACGTTGTATATCAATGTATTTGAATCCAAATGACACCCTTCTCTCTTCATAGTGCACTACTTTCTACCAGGGCCTGTAGGGAACGTGCTTCCATTTGGGACTCATACGTAGTCCTATTCCTGTAGCTGTATTGTGTTGTTTCAGTGGAGCCCCTGCCACCAGAACAGAGGAAACTGCTCAAATGGAAGATGAGTACTGTGACTCCCAACATCGTCAAACACACCATCGCCAGGTCACACTTTAARGTCACCAAGAGTGAGTTCCTTAATAAGGGGGTTTCAAATCCCTCCGTCTTGCCTTATTTGACATTTTAAAGACGTCTTTTTTTTATTTTTCTTTTCTGTTCATATTTGTGTAAAACGTTAATAAAGTTCTTGTTGTTGCAGAAAGTCATGATTGGCTTGGCTGCTGGGGTCACCATATGAAGTCCCCTGGGTTCAAGGCCATCAGGGAATACCAGAAGGTAGGCTAGATAGGGCTGGGAACAGGGTTGGAAATTAACACCTGCCACTCGYTAAATATGGGTAGATTTTGTCATTGTTGGATAGAAAAGGTTTCTTTGACCGGCCATGTTGGCAGGTGGTCACACAGAACATTTCASAACTTTTTTGTTGATTTTGTTATTTTTTTTTATTTTTTAAGGCCACATGTAGAAGTTGGTGGAATTGACAAAAGTACTACTACAAAAGTGTGACTTTGTCCTCCTGTTTCTTCGCTCGTTACATCGTTTTCTTCACACTCTTAATTTGTTTTTCAATGTTAGTTTTAGTTTGCTGCAGCTGTCTGCTGCTAGGAAGTCATCACAGTCTGAGATTTTTCCCCCCAGCCATCACAGACAAGTGAGTGCCCAAGTTACCGCGGTAACGGCCCGGTCCCCTCTTAAAGGGGCAGCTGAATATTTGTCTCACCTAATATAATTGTCTGTGATTGAGCATGGATCACTCCTAAACTTTTAGTCATGAACTTTTAGTCATTTGTTATCGTTAAAAAACACTCMTACTTTCATTGTTCTAGATTTATTTGCGTACGTCTACATTTCTGTTTAAGAGCACATCGTGTACTCGTCGTAAAGCATGTGAGCGTGGTCCTAAAYTCTGATAATAAGGAAGCTGTAAAAAATCAGCCTTTTGTTGCAGGGCACTTTTTTATTGATTTATTGATGTTCAGTTGTACAACTGTTTTTACTATTGTATCAAAAATGATTTATTTTAACATACATTGATTAAATTAAGTAGATCACAAAAATGAAATTAAGAAATATACTCGATTAACGTCTTACTTGAAATACTTTTTTGTTTTTGTTTTAGAAAAACAAAGCATGCTCATCTGTTTTTTTAAATCTTCTTTGTGTAATTTATGGAGAAAGATATTTTTGGCGTGTTAAAAAATCTGAGTGGCTGGTGGATGTATTTGTATCTATCTGCCACAGGTGGCTGGTGGATGTATTTGTATCTATCTGCCACAGTGGCTGGTGGATGTATTTGTATCTATCTGCCACAGTGGCTGGTGGATGTATTTGTATCTATCTCCACAGTGGCTGGTGGATGTATTTGTATCTATCTGCCACAGTGGCTGTGGATGTATCTGCCACAGTGGGCTGGTGGATGTATCTGCCACAGTGGCTGGTGGATGTATTTGTATCTATCTCCACAGTGGCTGGTGGATGTATTTGTATCTATCTGCCACAGTGGCTGGTGGATTGTATTGTATCGATCTGCACAGTGGCTGGTGGATGTATTTTGTATCTATCTGCCACAGTGGGCTGGTGGACCATAACGTTTCCACCCCTCACGATTATAATTATCATGATACGTTGTGCTGATTCGATATGTTAATTGATATTCTATACTGTGATTTATTTGCGATTTGTTGATATTCCAACATATTGGCTCACCATACAGTGCATTTGGAAAGTATTCAGACCCCTTGACTTTTCCACATTTGTTTACACTACAGCCTTATTCTAAAATTGGATTAAATCGTTTTTTCCCCCTCATCATTCTAAACACAATACCTATAATGACATCACAATACCCATAATGACATCACAATACCCTATAATGACATCCACAATACCCATATGACATCACACAGTACCCTATAATGACAAATCAAAAACTGTTTTTTAGAAATGTTTGCCAAATGTATGAAAACCTTATATCACTTTTACATAAGTATTCAGACCCTTTACTCAGTAATTTGTTGAAGCACCTTTGACAGCGATTACAGCTTTGAGTCTTCTTGGGTATGATGCTACCACAGCTTGGCACACCTGTATTTGGGGAGTTTCTCCATTCTTCTGTTGCAGATCCTCTCAAGCTCTGTCAGGTTGATGGGGAGCGTTGCTGCACAGCTATTTCAGGTTTTTCTCCAGAGATGTTTGATCGGGTTCAAGTCCGGGCTCTGGCTGGGCCACTCAAGGACATTCAGAGACTTGTCCTTGTAAGCCACTCCTGTGTTGTCTTGGCTGTGTGCTTAGGGTTGTAGTCCTGTTGGAAGGTGAACCAGAGAATCTTGTTTCTCATGGTCTGAGAGTCCTTTCGGTGCTTTTTGTTAAACTCCAAGTGGGCTGTCATGTGCCTTTTACTGAGGAATGGCTTCTGTCTGGCCATTCTACCATAAAGGCCTGATTGGTGGAGTGCTGCAGAGATGGTTGTCCTTCTGGAAGGGTTCTCCCATCTCCACAGAGGTACTCTGGGGCTCTGTCAGAGTGACCATCGGTTCTTGGTCACCTCCCTGACCAAGGCCCTTCTCCCCAGATTGCTCAGTTTGGCCAGGCGGTCAGCTCTAGGAAGAGTCTTGGTGCTTCCAAACTTCTTCCATTCAAGAATGATGGAGGCCACTGTGTTCTTGGGGACCTTCAATGCTGCAGTAATGTTTTGGTACCCTGCCCCAGATCTGTGCCCCGACACAATCCTGTCTCCGGGCTCTACGGACAATTCCATGACTTGGTTTTTGCTCTGACATGCACTGTCAACTGTGGGACCTTATATAGACAAGTGTGTGTCTTTCCAAATCATGTCCAATCAATTGAATTTACCACAGGTGGACTCCAATCAAGTCGTAGAAACATCTCAAGGATGATTCATGGAAACAGGATGCACCTGAGCTCAATTTTAAGTCTCATAGCAAAGGGTCTGAATACTAAATAAGGTATTTCTGTTTTTTACTTTGAATAGATTTGCAAAATTATGGGGTATAGTGTGTAGATTGATGAGTGAAAATGTTTATTTAATCCGCTTTAGAATAAGGCTGTAAATCCTTTATGAATCCACTGTATGTCTGCTGCGGAGAGACGAGAGAGATGTGTTTTTATCATTCATGGAAATAAAATTGCTTAAAAGAAATTGGCTCCATATTTAAAAAGAATCAATGAAGGGATAATGCTAGCCTGGTCCCAGATCATTTTGTGCCATATTGCCAACTCCTAGGGATCTGAGACCAGATAAAAGCACCAGCTAAACAAGAATCATATTGTTTATTATTGATTCGATCTGCATTATTGACTTGTCTCTGTGTGTTCTCTCTAGTTAAACCACTTCCCCGGCTCGTTCCAGATCGGTCGTAAAGACCGTCTGTGGAGGAACCTGTCTAAGATGCAGGCTCAGTTTGGTAAGAGGGAATTCAGCTTCTTCCCTCGCTCCTTCGTTCTTCCTCAGGACATCAAGCTGCTGAGGAAAGCCTGGGAGGACAGTGGTAGCAGGCAGAAATGGATCATCAAGCCGGTAGGTGGATAGTATATCTAAATCAGTTTTGGGCTGTGTCTGAAATGGCTTCCGTTCCCTGGTGACGGTGCATTTCTCCTGGCTTCCGTTCGGGCCTGGTGGACGGTGCAGCTTCTTCTGGCTTCGTTCCCTGGTGACGGTGCATTTCTCCTGGCTTCCGTTCCCTGGTGACGGTGCATTTCTCCTGGCTTCCGTTCCCTGGTGACGGTGCAATTTCTCCTGGCTTCCGTCCCTGGTCGCGGTGCATTTCTCCTGGTTTCCGTTCCTGGTGACGGTGCATTTCTCCCTGGCTTCCGTTCCCTGGTGACGGTGCATTTCTCCTGGCTTCCGTTCCCTGGTGACGGTGCATTTCTCCTGGCTTCCGTTCCCTGGTGACGGTGCATTTCTCTGGCTTCCGTTCCCTGGTGACGTGGCATTTCTCCTGGCTTCCGTTCCTGGTGACGGTGGGCATTTCTTCCTGCTTCCGTTCCCTGGTGACGGTGCATTCTCCTAGCTTCAGTCCCTGGTGACGGTGCATTTCTCCTGCTTCCAGTCCCTGGTGACGGTGCATTTCTCCTGCTTCCAGTCCCTGGTGACGGTGCATTTCTCCTGGCTTCAGTCCCTGGTGACGGTGCATTTCTCCTGGCTTCCAGTCCCTGGTGACGGTGCATTTTCTCCTAGGCTTCCAGTCCCTGGTGACGGTGCAATTTCTCCCTGCTTCCAGTCCCTGGTGACGGTGCATTTCTTCCTAGCGTTCCAGTCCCTGGTGACGGTGCATTTCTCCTAGCTTCCCAGTCCTGGTGACGTGCATTATCCTAGCTTCGCAGTCCTGGTACGGTGCATTTCTCCTAGCTTCAGTCCTGGTGACGGTGCATTTCTCCTAGCTTCCAGTCCCTGGTGACGGTGCATTTCTCCTGGCTTCCAGTCCCTGGTGACGGTGCATTTTTCTCCTGGCTTCCAGTCCCTGGTGACGGTGCAGTTTCTCCTGGCTTCCAGTCCCTGGTGACGGTGCAATTTCTCCCTAGGCTTCCAGTCGCCTGGTGACGGTGCATTTCTCCTAGCTTTCCAGTCCCTGGTGACGGTGGCATTTCTCATAGCTTCCAGTCCCTGGTGACGGTGCATTTCTCCTATCTTCCAGTCCCTGGTGACGGTCGCGCATTTCTCCTAGCTTCCCAGTCGCCTGGTGACGGTGCATTTCTCCTAGTTCCAGTCCTGGTGACGGTGCATTTCTCCTGGCTTCAGTCCTGGTGACGGTGCATTTCTCCTGGCTTCCGTTCCCTGGTGACGGTGATTTCTGCCTGGCTTCCGTTCCTGGTGACGGTGCATTTCTTCCTGGTTTCCGTTCCCCTGGTGACGGTGCATTTCTCCTGGCTTCGTTCCCTGGTGACGGTGCATTTCTCCTGGCTTCCGTTCCCGCTGGTGACGGTGCAATTTCTTTCCTGGCTTCCGTTCCCTGGTGACGGTGCATTTTCTGCTTGCTTCCGTTCCGTGGTGACGGTGCAATTTCTCCTGGCTTTTCCGTTCCCTGGTGACCGGTGCATTTTCTCCTGGCTTCAGTCCTGGTGACGGTGCATTTCTCCTAGCCTTCCAGTCCCTGGTGACCGGTGCCTTTCTGGCTTTCTCGCTAGCGTTCGCCTAGTCCCTGGTGACGGTGCATTTCTCCTAGCTTCCAGTCCCTGGCGGTGGCATTTCTCCTAGCTTCCGTCCTGTGACGGTGCATTTCTCCTGAGCTTCAGTTGTGCGCACCTGGTTGTCTGGTGCTATTTCTCCTGGGTTTGGACCTGTCTTGTTTTCAGCTAAGTCTAAGGATGCGTCCGAAATGCACTTCCCTATATAGTGCTCTACTTTTAGCTCTGGTTTAGGGAATAATGGCTTTTGGGACACAGCCTTGGATGTGTATTAGTACTTGGCGGTGTGGGGATGTGGTGTTGGTACTGGCGGTGTTAGGGGATGTGTGTTGGTATGGTGTGTGTAGGAGGATGTATTGTTGGTACTGGCGGTGTAGGCGGACTGTGTGTTGGTATGGGTTGTTGTAGAGGATGTATGTGTTGGTATGGGCGGTATAGGGGATGTGTGTTGGTATGGCGGTGTAGAGGATGTATGTTGGTCTTGGCTGTATAGGGGATGTGGGTGTTGTGGTACTGTGCTGTAGTAGGGATGTGTGTTGTCACTGGCTGATATAGGGGATGTAGTTTGGTACTGGCTGTGTAGGGGAATGTGTGTTGGTAGTGGCGGTATGGGGATGTGGTGTTGGTTTACTGGCGGTGTAGAGGATGTAATGTTGTAGCTGGCTGTAATGGGGGATGTGTGTTTGGTACTGGCTGTGAGGGGATGTGTTTTGGTAATGGCGGTGGTAGGGGATCGCGTGTTTGGTAATGGCGGTGTAGGGGTGTGTGTTGGTTATGGCGGTGTAGGGGAGGTGTATTGGTACTTGGCGGTGTAGGGATGTTGTAATTGGGTACTGGCGGTGTAGGATGGTGTATTTGGTACTGGCGGTGTGGGATGTGTGTTGGTACTGGCGGTGTAGGGATGTGGGTGTTGGTAACTGGGCGGTGGTAGTGGATGTGTGTTGGATATGGCGGTGTATGGGGATGTGTGTTTGGTACTGGCGTGTAGGGATGTGTGTTGGTACTGGAGGTTGTAGGGGATCGTGTGTTGGTACTTGGCGGTGTGAGGGGATGTGGTGGTTGGTACGTGGCGGTGTAGGGATGTGTGTTGGTACTGGGCGGTGTACGGGGGATGTGTGTTGGTACTGGCGGTGTAGGGGATGTTGTGTTGGTAGACTGCGGTGTAGGGGATTGCTGTATTGGTACTTGGCGGTGTAGGGATTTGTGTTGGTACTGGCGTGTGTAGGGATGTGTGTTGGTACTGGCGGTGTAGGGGGTGTGTGGTTGGTACTGGGGCGGTGTAAGGGGATGTGTGTTGGTACTGGGGTATAGGGATGTGTATTGGTATGCGGTGGTAGGGGATGTGTATTGGTACTGGCGTGTAGTGGGATGTGGTGTTGGTACTGGCGGTGTAAGGGGATGTGGTGTTGGTGTGGGGATGTGTGTTGGTAACTGGCCGGTGTAGGGGATGGTGGTGTTGGTACTGGGTCGTGTAGGGGATGTTTGTTTGGGGTTTGGTAACTGGCGGGTTAGGGGCTGTGTATTGGGTACTGGCGGTGTGGCGGATGTGTGGTTTGGTACTGGCGGTATAGGGGATGTGTGTTTGGTACTGCGCGTCGTACGGGGATGTGTGTTTGGTGTGGGGATGTGTTGTTGGTACTGGCGGAGTGTGGATGGTGTTCGTACGGTGTATAGGGGATGTGTGGTTGGTACGGCGGTGTAGGGGATGTGTATTGGGTACTGGCGGTGTGGGGATGGTGGTTTGGTAACTGGCTGTGTTAGGGGATGTGTTGTTGGTACTGGCTGGTGTGGGGATGTGTGTTGGTACTGGGGTCATGACGGGGATGTGTGTTGGTAGACTGGCGGTGTAGGGGAATGTGGTGTTGGTGATAGGGGTGTGTGTTGGTAACTGTGCGGTGTAGGGGATGTGTGTGTTTGGTGTAGGGGATGTGGTGTTGGGTACTTGGCGGTGTAGGGGACTGTGTGTTGGTACTGGCGGTGTAAGGGATGTGTGTTGGTACTGGCGGTTAAAGGGGATTGTATTGGTGACTTGTACGGCGGTGTAGGATGTGTGTTGGTGTTAAGGGGATGTGTTTGGTACTGGCGGTATACGGGATGTGTTGTTGGGTAACTGGCGTGGTAGGGGGATGTGTGTTGGTGGTAGGGGATGTTGGTGTTGGTACTGTGCGGTGTAGGGGTGTGGTGTTGGTACTTGGCTGTATAGGGGATGTGTGTTGGTACTGCGCGGTGTAGGGGGATGTGTATTGGTACTTGGGGGGTGTAGGATGTGTGTTGGTACTGGCTGTGTAGGGGAATGTGTGTTGGTACTGGCGGTGAATAGAGGGGATGTGTGTTGGTACTGGCGGTATAGGGCACTGTGTATTGGTCACTGGCGGTGTAGGGGATGTGTGTTGGTACTGGCGGTGTAGGGGATCGTGTGTTGGTATGGCCCGGTGTAGGGATGTGGTATGTGGAGACGTGGCGGTGTGGCGGATGTGTGTTCGGTACTGGCGGTGTAGGGGATGTTGTGTTGGTACTGGCGGTGTAGGGTGTGTGTTGGTACTGGACGGTGTAGGGTGTGTGTTGGTACTGCGGTATAGGGGGGATGTGTGTGTGGTACTGGCTGTAACAATGCTTTCAGAAAGTATCTGCAGACCCCTTGCTTTTTTCCACATTTTGTTTTAACGTTACAGCCCCCTTAATTTTGAAATGGATTAAAGTCGTTTTCTTTCCCTCATCAACCACTACACACATATCCCATAATGAGAACAAATGAAAACAGGTTTGTTGAATTTATTACATAAGTATTGGCAGACCTTGTTACTCAGTACTCTTGTTGTAAGCACCTTTGACGATTACAGGCCTCCAGTCTTTCTTGGTAATGCAGATACCAGCTTGGCACGTACCTGTATTTGGGGAGTTTTCTCCCATTCTTCTCTGCAGATTCATTTCAAGCTCTGTCCGGTTGGAAAGCGGGGAGCATCGCTGCCAATCGCTATTTTTCAGGTACTCTCCAAAGATGTTCGACTCGGGTTCAAGGTCTGTTGTGGGCTCTGGCTGGGCACTCAAGGTAATCAGAGACTTGTCCTGAAGCACCTCTTGCGTTGCTTGCTGTGGTGCTTAGGGTTGTAGTCCTGGTTTGGAAGGAGGTGAA
>NW_019945370.1:0-3207 GCF_002910315.2 Salvelinus sp. IW2-2015
GGCGGCGGGAGAGGGTCATCCGTGGGGTTGGGGTGGAGAGGTGAAGTCCGTTGGGGGTGGGAGGGCAGAGGACGAAGGGAGCGAGTAGGGCGTCTGTTCGGGGTAATGGGTTTCTTACCTAACGGTGACCTCATCAGTGAACCTGAGCACCCGGTGCGTGAGGACGCTACGGGCGGCGGGACCGCCCCCTCCCTGATGCCCCCGGGGAGGCTTGCTCTTTAGGCATGCAGGGAGGGTGTTGCTACACGCGTGTGAATCCGTGGGAGATGGTATAGACGCATGCAAGAAAGGGGGGAAAAAAATCGATTTGACATGCATGCAAAGGAATGCGAGGCCAAATAATGAACAATGATAAAGATGTGCAAGGAAACTCAACAACGGCACTGAAGTGAACAAACAAACCATATAAAAACAGCAAAGCAATAAAAATGTCCAATGGACATCCCTGGAGCTTGAGACATGGAGGAGGAATATCCAGATTTGACATCAGAATATCACATCTACTCCATCCTAATCCCCATTCTCAGTATTTCCTCTCGCCAACTACTGTGTAGTGATGGGGGATTGTCTGATGGAGGCCCAAGACATAGACGACKACAGAGAACACAGTGAAAGTAGGGATGGGGGATTGTCCTGCCGTCCATTATATGTATGGAGATTAAATGTAATACTGATGATATAAATCCATCTAAACAGATTTTAAATTGCACGTGTCAAAGCATTATAGCATGGGGAAACCAAGCATATAATATATCTACTGTATATAGGACAGTACATAGGATTATAGTATTAAAATATACAGTGAAGTACTACTATAGCACTACTGTAACAGATCTGGTCCAGGGTCATCATATTATAATAAATAATAATTTGGTGGATGCTTATATTTGTCCGATTGGAAATYTGTTTTTTGCYTATCCCAACTCCCCCTGAGACACCCTCGGAGASMGGTACCACATCGGATCTGTAAAGCTCTGTTAGGAGTCGGAGTGGGGAATCAATTACGTTGAGAGAACGTTGATACAACATCATAAGCCACAAAATGCCAACGTTGAGTTGAGGTTTTGGGGAAGAGTAAAAGGAAAGAGAGCAGGGTTTTCTTATTCTACTCTCTTACCTGTATATGTCCTTGTGTATACCATTGACTAATAGGGGCATTTTGGGTGGTAGTGTATTGCTCGACTTAGCTACACCCCTGTGTAGTTATTTGAGTGTAGACCGTGCATTGATTCAGGGGGAAAAAAACAGAAGAGGGGAAAAAACAATACAATTGRATAAATAAAACGTCCAGGCAAAAATAACATTAATCTGCTGTAGATAAAATGTTCAGACAAAAAATGTAATTCACCAAGAGAGATTTTCATACTATTCTGAGGTAAACGATAGAGCTATTCTGTAATCTATTATAATCTGTTTAAAACCAATATAAACTCAATGTTTTTGTGGTGTCATGGAGAGTGTGTGGTACTATTTTTGGCCTCTCGGGTGAACAAAATAAGTCCCTTTGTGTCTGGAACGAATTCATCAATATTCTAAAACWATATAAAGCTGAATACATTACAAAGATGACTTTCACATTGTCCACTTTCTATGCGGGTAGACAAAAGCGAACATTGATGCAGTACATGGAATAGGAACACATCATACTAAACAAAAATATTGCCACATGATACATAACACAGTAGTCTATAAGCTGTCATTCAAGGCAAAGTTGGCTGCTACTTTGAAGAATCCATTGCATTTTTTTGAAAATATATGGGTTTTAAGGTTGTTTATTTGTCTTTAACACTGTATTTTTAGTTATTGAGTGATTCTCATATTTTGTCAGATTTATTTTCACATAGATGTCTCAACTACTATTCCAGAATTCATTCATACCGCGCTCAAACGTGCCAAATGACTTCCTCAGACATCACATCTCTGGAACACACTTCACAAATCAATTGAAGCTCGTTTTTGTTGTAGTCCCACTCCTATGACAAAAAACCATACTGTACTTGGCGAAAATTGTATCACAGTAAACACTCAGTAACCAAAAGTAACCCTCTGATTAACACTACCTCTCTATGTCCTACAGGATCTGCGACAGGAATCATCAAACCGCCACCACCTCCTGCCACCCTCCCTCGGCTGTTAACCATGACTCTCCACGGTTGAGCACCGCTCACGGGAGCTCGGACCTACGAGTACTCCAGGACAGGCTAACATCACCCAGACAGTGGTGGCTGGGTGCCTTTGTTATTAGAGCTCGCGAGGAGCGTTAACGTCTACAGTGGTCTTGTAGGGTGACATGTATCAGGGAGTTATAGCATTACAGCGGTCTGAGAATTAGTTGTGACTCTTCTGCGGAGTGGAAAAGAGCAGCAGTGAGTGGCGAGGACAAGTGAGCATAGAGCTTTGCGAGGTGCTTGCTAGTGCTAAGCTTACACTATTGAGCCCCGTGTTATTATACTTTGGAGTATTACTTATTTGAGTAGCAGCATTGAGTCAGATATAGAATATGCCGAACCAATGGGAACTTCTCCCTCCCATTATTATGTGTCATTTGCAACTGAAAAATACCTGTAGAATGAGACTACCAGATATTCGCTATATGCACAATTATTTAAAGTGCGTTGACCACTAGCTTTTGAATTTTGAGCCGTTGATAACGTGTTGCGATAACTCACAAGACTCACAGTGACACACAAGCAGCCTAACATTATACTGATACTTCTAATCTCCTAATATATTACTAATACGCGACTACAGTCTAACTCGCAACTAAGCTCTTACTCTACCTGAAAAGTTTATATCATATTTATTTATTGATGCCTGAATCAAAATTTATGATTTCTATTGCATTCTTTGCGTCATTCATGTTCTCATGAGCGGTTGTTACTATTTGACCATCCTCATTACGTTGTTGTTTTGATTGGTGTTCGGTTTGCACCATCGCCATCACACGAGCGAGTCTCGAGATCACCAAGGTCCTATCCGAGCGCGCGCAGTGCCCGAGTGGCACACACACAAAACACGGTACACAAAACAAACACACAACCAAAAGGCTCAGACAGACGTTGAGCTGTTATCATCCCTACGCACCATCTTTCTTCTATTAGTGATTACCCACTATCTCTTGTCAGTTGTCATTCATGTTAACAACCTCCATTTAAACTTGGTCATATACTATCAAATCTAGTTGGTTGTGATAAAGAAAGTTTGTGT
>NW_019945370.1:4789-6161 GCF_002910315.2 Salvelinus sp. IW2-2015
CCTATTTTGTTGCATTACAACCTGTAATTTAAATGGATTTTTATTTGGATTCCATGTAATGGACATACACAAAATAGTCAAAATTGGTGAAGTGAAAAAAATTACTTGTTTCAAAAAATTCTAAAAAATGAAAAGTGGTGCGTGCATATGTATTCACCCCCTTTGCTATGAAGCCCKAAAATAAGATCTGGTGRGCAACCAATTACKTTCAGAAGTCACATAATTAATTGAAAAAAGTCCACCTGTGTGCAATCTAAGTGTCACATGATCTGTCACGTGATCTCAGTATATATACACCTGTTTTGAAAGACCCCAGAGTCTGCAACACCACTAAGCAAGGGGCACCACCAAGCAAGCGGCACCATGAAGACCAAGGAGCTCTCCAAACAGGTCAGGGACAAAGTTGTGGAGAAGTACAGATCAGGGTTGTGTTTTAAAAAATATCCGAAACTTTGAACTTTCCACCGAACACCATTAAATACATTATTAAAAAATGGAAAGAATATGGCACCACAACAAACCTGCCAAGAGAGGGCCGGCTACCAAAAGTCACAGACCAGGCAAGGAGGGTATTAATCAGAGAGGCAACAAAGAGACCAAATATAACCCTGAAGGAGCTGCAAAGCTCCACAGCGGAGATTGGAGTATCTGTCCATAGGACCACTTTAAGCAGTATATTCCACAGAGCTGGGCTTTACGGAAGAGTGGCCAGAAAAAAKKCATTGCTTAAAGAAAAAAATAAGCAAACACTGTTTGGTGTTTGCCAAAAGGCATGTGGGAGACTCCCCAAACATATGAAAGAAGGTACTCTGGCCAGATGAGACCAAAATGTAGCTTTTTGGCCATCAAGGTATGTCTGGCACAAACCCAACACCTCTCATCACCCCGAGAACCCTATTCCCACAGTGAAGCATGGTGGTTGCAGCATCATGCTGTGGGGATATTTTTCATCAGCAGGGACTGGGAAACTGGTCAGAATTGAAGGAATGATGGATGGCGCTAAATACAGGGAAATTCTTGAAGGAATGTTTCAATCTTCCAGAGATTTGAGACTGGGGTGGAGGTTCACCTTCCAGCAGGACAATGACCCTAAGCATACTGCTAAAGTAACACTTGAGTGGTTTAAGGGGAAACATTTAAATGTCTTGGAATGGCAAAGCCCAGACCTCAATCCAATTGATAATCTGTGGTATGATTTAACGATTGCTGTACACCAGCAGGAACCCATCCAACTTGAAAGTGCTGGAGCAGTTTTGCCTTGAAGAATGGGCAAAAATCCTAGTGGCTAGATGTGCCAAGCTTATAGAGACATATCCCAAGAGACTTGCAGCTGTAATTGCTGCAAAAGGTGGCTCTACAAAGTATTGACTTT
>NW_019945370.1:11130-12045 GCF_002910315.2 Salvelinus sp. IW2-2015
ACTCTGTAGTTTCTTGCTGGGGCTGTCGTGAGAGGCGTGTCTGCGCGGGAGGTAAGGGGATGGCTGGGGCAGAGGTAGAGAGGACACGTCGTGGGTCTGGAGTTTATACCAGTGAGGAACGTCGTCCAGCAGGGCAGTCTCCAGCTCTATCAGGATCTAGGAGTGAGAGGGAAGAGAGGAAMGAGGAGGAGGAGAGAACGTGAGAGACATATAGAACAAGACAACGTCAGAATAGAGGACATGATGGCGTCCGTCTGTGGTTCTCTGTGCGTGTTTGAGTTTGCAAGTGTGTGTGGATACGTGCAAATGAATGTGTGTGTGTTTTGTTTTCTGTGTATACTGTATGTTTATGAAGAGTTTCATGTCAAAACGATATATATTAATTTTCACAAATGTTGGTAAATTAGCTTTTATTGTTTAATTAAAGAAATGATCAACGAGATCTTATCCAGAATGACTTAGTAGTCCAGTATAGATCCATTTATCTTAAGATAGCCAGGTAAGACAACCACATATCACAGTCATTTGACTGATCATACAGGACACGAACATTCCATTCCAGCTAACCAATGGGTATATAGCATTTTGCAAAACAGCAAAACATTCATACACATCTAAAATCTATGAAATAAAAATCTGAGAACAGTAAAAATTTACACACAAATATAATATCTATGAATAAAATCTGAGAACAGTAATAATTTACACACAAATATAATATCTATGAATAAAATCTGAGAACAGTAATAATTTACACACAAATATAATATCTATGAATAAAATATGAGAACAGTAATAATTTACACACAAATTAAGATATAATTCACATGTACTATAAACAGTATGCGTGTGTGTGTGTGTGTGTGTGTGTGTGTGTGTGTGTGTGTGTGTGCGTGCGTGCGTGCGTGCGTGCGT
>NW_019945370.1:14443-21145 GCF_002910315.2 Salvelinus sp. IW2-2015
TGTCCAGATAGTACAGTACAGTCCAGTACAGTTCCAGTGTAGATCCAGTACAGTCCAGTACAACCAATATAGTCCAGTCCACGTATAGTCCAGTTACGTCCAGTTGTATCCAGTATAGTCCAGTATTAGTCCACTATTTTAAGCCAGTATTGTCCATTATTGTCCAGTAATTAGTCCAGTATAGTCGGTATAGTCCAGTATAGTCCAGTTAATACTCAGTAATATCCAGTACTATCCATACCGCCCAGACCAGAAGTCCAGTACCAGGAAATAGTCCAGTATAGTCCGGTAAGTCCAGTATCAGTCATAATAGTCAAAGTAATAGTCCAGTACAGCCGTGTAGTCCAGATAGTCCAGTAATAGTCCAGTATATCCAGTATACTCCAGTATAGTCCGCAGTATACTCTATGTGGATAGCTCCATAGCTCCAGTCGCTAATCGCCAATACATATTCTCTGCTCTTCAGCTTAAGTCCAGTATTGTCCATACTAGTCCAGATAGTCGTATACGTCCATATAGTCCAGTAATACGGTTCCAGTATAGTCCAGTAATACTCAGTCATAGTCCAGTATAGTCCAGTATAAGTCCAGTAATAGCCGTATTAGTCCTGTACGTTGTCCAGTAATAGTCGACATCGTTGAGTCCACGTTAGCCATTATAGTCCAGTATTGTCCAGTAATAGGTCCAGTACATGTTTCCTGCCCAGTATATACTCCTGACATCTGCAGTATAGTCCAGTATTGTTCCAGTCCTTGTCCAGTATAGTCCAGTATAGTCGCAGTAATAGTCGCAGTATAGTCCAGTATTTTCAGTAATAGTCCAGTATAGTCCAGTACAGTCCAGTGTAGTCCAATATAGTCCCAGTATTGTCCAGTAATAGTCCAGTTTGTCCAGTAATAGTCCAGTATTGTCCAGTACATAGTCAGTATAGTCCAGGTAATAGTCCAGTATAGTCCAGTGTAGTTCAGTATGTCCAGTATTGTCCAGTAGTCCAGTGTACATCCAGCATATTTCCAGTACTCACAGAGAGCTGTCCAGGCAGGATGACGGGGAGGGCTCTGAGGGTAGCAGGGCTGGTGGGGGACATGACCGATATGGAGGGACGCTCCATCTTCTGAGACTCAAAGGAACTGGAGCCCGCTGCCAGGGGAAAGAACCAGGATGRGAAAGACMCAAACAACTCAGTGGGTAGACAGTACTGTATATTAACACCAATMAACTATGCCGTATTGTTCATCAAGGAAAACCAYAGCTTTGTTYAKACTTACTCGATTCTAAAGGAGGATGTGATGTTTCTGGAATTCTTGGTATGTCTCTGTAAGATGGGAGGAAGATTACATCAAACGTCTGCACAGACCTCTGCAATAGTCACTGACCAACAGCCATCACCAACCCCCATTTGATACAGAGTGCCAGCACATACAATACCTCAATCGTATGTTTGTTTGTATCGAAAAGGAAAAACACAGACACGTACACAAACTGGGTATTGGGTTAGAGAGCGGTAGTTCAAATCCACACGGGGGAGAGACGTATGGGTTGAGAGAAGAGAGGGAACTTTCCTTATAAGGGTTTCTCTAAGGTCTAGGATGTTAGGGGTTACATCAGGGTTAGGCCTCAGGGAAGGACTACCGTACGACATAGCGGTCACRATGTCCACAATACGTATGTACTTACTGATACGCTCTATACACCTTTCTCAAGAAGTTATTGGAAATGATGCGGTGGATAGATCTTTTAGGTAAAGAAGACAATGGCCGTCAACATTTCACTTCAAAATTAGAAATAGTCAGAAAAGGGCACACAACAGTCGCAATATAGTAATAATAGTCCAAAATGGCAAACACAGTGCAAAATAGTCACACAATAGTTGCAGTGTATCGCACAACGGTTCCAAAATGGGAATTTAGCATTTCACACCGGAAGTCAGTCTTACCCAATAGGCCTTGAGACAACTATTTCCACTTGAGGCTCCGCCTTGGATTCCAGAATGATGTTGTACACTTCCTTCTTGGTTGCTCCCGGCAACGACTTCCCGTTCCACTGCAGTACCTCATCACCTAGAAAACAGGAAACAAGATGGCCGACATTAAAACAGCTGATTCATGGGTAAGCATGGAGCCTAGGTTAAAGATAACAAAGGTTAATTAAGACAATGTAATAATTCCATGCAGAAGTGTTAGAAAATAAACAAAATCCTTGGACCAGAGCCGGAGTGAAAATGACTAGAAGTGAATGTTACCGGTACAGAAAGTTCACCATCAAAGTGGAAAATAAACGCAATCATAGTGTACTCAGCAAACTAAAGRAGAATTGTTTAACTGTCATTGTTACGATCGTCGTCCTCCTCATCTGAGGAGGAGTAGTAAGAAGGATCGGAGGARCAAAATGCAGCGTGATGATTATCCATTTTAATTAGAAAACTTGAAAACAAAGAACAAAACAATAAACGGACAAACGAACGAAAACGAAACAGTCCCATATGGTGACATACACAAAGACACAGAAACAGGAACAATCACCCACAACCCACAATGACAAAACAGGCTACCTAAATATGGCTCCCAATCAGAGACAACGAAAAACACCTGCCTCTGATTGAGAACCATATCAGGCCAAACACATAGAAACAGACAAACTAGACATACAACATAGAATGCCCACTCCTATCACACCCTGACCAAACAAAACATAGAAACATACAACGCAAACTATGGTCAGGGCGTGACAGTCATTCTATTTATTGAAATGTTTTTCAAATTATCTACAGCCATTTTATTACTTGATGTCCCGACCACTGGTAACGATTTCAAAACTAATTCTGTAGAATCAGCAACAGCGCTGGTCAAATGAATGTGTTTGTTTTCTAACGCTGGCGCATGGGAATTATTACGTTGTCTTAACCTCTATTTTTTCAACCTAGCCTGGCGCTTTACTGAACAACCTCTGTTCACAACACAAGCAGTGTTCGGGTAGAAACGGTAGATTTTCGCAGCTCAAAAAGAACACACAGACAATCTGACAGAGCTACCAGACGGATGTGCAACACTTCTCCAGCAGATAACCCTGAATGTCTGAATGTTTTTTTGACGTTGCTTACCAGCTCGTAGGTGGCCAACAATGTCCGCCAGACTTCCTTTCTTGACTTTGGTGATGAAGGCCCCCAGTCTCCCTGTCTCTGTCATCTTCCCACCCACGACCTAGAAGGGAAACAGAACAGGGGCAGCTCAGACACAAGACCAAGAGCTCAGTACATAGAGATAACAGTGTAATTAAAACACTGCCCCTTGTGTTCAGTGCCAGTATCACCGAATATCCTGGGAAGGTACAAGGTCAGTATGAAGATATGACAATCTGGATACCGTCCCAGCCGAGTAGAAATCTACAGTATGTCCCCATAGTTTCCTTTATTATATACTTCTGTGGATAGTACACTAGCATCACTTACATTTGAGTCATTTAGCAGACACTTATCCAGATCAACTTACAGGAGCAATTAGGGTTAAGTGCCTTGCTCCAGGGCACATCAACAGATTTTTCCCCCCACACATAGTTGGCTCGGAGATTCAAACCAGCAACCTTTCGGTTACTGGCCCAACGCTCTTAACCGCGAGGCTACCTAATGTGGAGGTCAGACGTTAGAGACCCGGGTGGGCTCAGTACACAGGGATACACAGGGGTTAGTGTGGTAGTTTCCCCAGACTTCCTTTATCATACACATCCTTTGACAATACACCATCACACAGCCTGGGGCTCTGATGTCCTACACCCAACGGTCTCAGTACACAACAACGGTCTCAGTACACAGTTAATGTGGTAATACTATAGTAATTGAAAGGGATGCCGCAAGTGATTCCCTCTTACCTTTAACCCTAGTAAGGAGCCTGCCTCGCGGGGCATGGCCGACCTTTTGCTCAGAGTGATGCGTCCGATTAAGTGGTCGCCCTCCTTGGACGGCTGCCATGTCACTGGATGCTGTAGAGGGGGAGTAGGGGAGAGGGGGAGATTTAATTCCATCAGACAGAGAGAGAGGCAAGAGGGAGAGACGGAGAGGGGGGTGTGGTAGAGAGGGGATATAGGTAGCGACAGAGAGGGAGAGGAGCGAGGGTAAGAAAGGTAAAAACAAGTTAGGGAGAGAAAGAGAAAGACAGAGAGTCTCTACATCCCTTGTGAGGACAACTCTTCCACCCAGGCCAACTAGGAGGGACATGCCCATCCACAATAAACACATACTATATCAATTTACACTCCAAGCAATTATCTCTAGACTGGACTGTATAATGTTGTAAGAATCTATATTTAGTAATGAATGGTGGGTAGAGTATGCCCACACACTTACTCAGACACTGCGGGGAATGAAACTAATAGGGCAGAATGTGTGTGTGTGCATGCATTTGTGTGTGTGTGTGTGTGTCTGTGTGTGCGTGTCCTAGGGTGGCGAGTCTGAGTTGAGTCAGCTTAAGCAAAACCCAAATCTGTCACTTTCTCCTGAAACTTACATGCCACACAGCAGGATCCAGAGGATGGCAGTCCCAATCACCTGGAGAGAGAGCGAGAGAGAGAGCGAGAGAGAGAGAGAGAGAGCGAGAGAGCGTGAGAGCGAGAGAGCGAGAGAGCGAGAGAGCGAGAGAGTGCAAGAGCGAGAGAGAGAGAGAGAGGTAGAGAGGTAGAAAGAGAGAGAGGTATAGAGAGTAGAGAGATCGAGAGAGTAGAGAGATCGAGAGAGGCAGATAGATAAGATACACAGAAAGTGATAGAGTTAGAGATAGAGAGAGTTAGACGGACTCTGCATGCAGAATTCTGGAAAAAATAATATCCTTGTACAATGTAAAACACCAAATAATGCATGCAGAGCAGAATTAGGCCGATACCCACTAATTCTACAACCATCTAAAAGGAAGCGATTCCCAAACCTTCCATAACAAAGCCATCACCTACAGAGAAATTAACCTGGAGAAGAGCCCTGGGGCTCTGTTCACAAACACAAACAGACCCCACAGGGCCCCAGGACAGAAACACAATCAGACCCAATCAAATCATGAGAAAATAAAAAGATAATTATTACACATTGGAAAGAATTTACAAAAAAACTGAGCAAACTAGGATGCTATTTGGCCATAAACAGAGAGTACACGGTGGRAGAATACCTGACCACTGTGACTGACCCAAAATAAAGGAAATCTATGTACAGACTCAGTAAGCAAAGCCTTGATATTGAGAAATGCCGCCGAAGGCAGATCTGGCTCTCAAGAGAAGACAGACTATGTGCACACTGCCCACAAAATTAGGTGGAAGCTGCACTTCCTAACCTCCTGCCAAATGTATGACCATATTAGAGACACATACTATATTTCCCTCAGATTTCACAGACCCACAAATAATTTGAAAACAAATCCAATTTTGATAAACTCCCATATCTATTGGGTGAAATACCAGTGTGCAATCACAGCAGCAAGATTTGTGACCTGTTGCCACAAGAAAAGAGCAACCTGTCACSCCCTGACCTTAGAGAGCCTTTTTATGTCTCTATTTGGRTTGGTCAGGGTGTGATTTGGGGTGGGCATTCTATGTTTTTGTTTTCTATGATTTTGTATTTCTATGTTTTGGTCGGGTATGGTTCTCAATCAGGGACAGCTGTCTATCGTTGTCTCTGATTGGGAACCATACTTAGGTAGCCCTTTTCCATCCTTTCAGTGTGGGAAGTTGACTTTGTTAGAGGCATCATAGCCTATGTTAAGCTTCACGGTCGTTTATTTGTTTTGTTGGCGACATTTACCTAAATAAACAGAAATGAACGCTCACCACGCCGCGCTTTGGTCGAGTTCTTTCAACGGCCGTGACACAACCAGTGAAGAACAAGCAAACCTATATTTGTGTTTATTTATTTTCCCTTTTGTACTTTAACTATTTGCACATCATTACAACACTGCATATAGACATAATATGACATTTGAAATGTCTTTATTCTTTTGGAACTTTTGTAAGTGAAATGTTTAGTGTACATTTTTTATTGTTTATTTAAACTTTTGTTTATTATTTATTTCACTTGCTTTGGCAATGTTATCATGTGTTTCCCATGCCAATAAAGCCTGTTATTTGAAATTGAATTGAGAGAGAGAGAGAGAGAGAGAGAGAGGGAGACAGGTAAGATAAACAGAAAGATAGAGAGAGTTAGAGATGTAGAGAGAGAGAGGTAAAAGCTAAAACGAGAAAGTCAGTTTCAGTCGCCGTCAGACTAAGTCAACTCAGTCCAACACACCAGGAAACAAGGGGACAAACTGGGACCTTGTCTGTCTGTCGCCCAACTCTCATTACCAGCCATACTGGCAGATGGTGGCGAGACAGAGAGACTGGAGAATGGCCACACTTCAGTCCAGACCAGCTCTACCCATCGACCCAGTGCCACACGTCCTCCAAAGCCTCATACCTCCTTCAAGGCCTCATCCACCCTTTTAAGTCTTCAATGGATGACGTCAACAGAATAGCAGGATGAAATTAGATGGGGACTTTGGTGTATGACTTTAGAAACAGGGACAAGTCCCTGAACCTACAGGACATAGCCAGCTTGGACACTGATCAGAGACGTGTATATAAAGAGCTAAGGGAAAGTAAGTGGTCAGGAGAGGAGGGAGGATGTAGGGGTTAAAGTTGAGGGGTGCAACTCAACTGTTTGCTGATTTGGAAGTGAGATCTAAAAAATGT
>NW_019945370.1:22850-32911 GCF_002910315.2 Salvelinus sp. IW2-2015
AACACAGATTTGATCATTCTTCCAATGTTAAAATATCTGATTGCATGACCAATCATATTGACATGAGAAGAGCTAACAGAGAGAGAGAGAGAGAGAGAGCAGTAATCTGACCTTTCTCACTGACGCTCTCCATGTCCACGTCCTCACAGCTGGTGTACTCGGGCGTGGAGGCGCCCTCCTCCTCTGAGCTGCTGATAGACATCTGCCTCTTGTTGACGCCCCGTTTGCTCTTGTAGGGCCTGGGTGGGGGCGGCCGCAGCGACTCCGACTGGTCCGAGCTCTGGGAGTCCTTCCGCAGCAGGCTGTCCCCGGACTTCTCCCTCCTAGCCTTGTGCATCATGGCTGCCTGGGAATTGGGGTCCAGCTGGCTGGGGTGGGGTCCCTTAGGGGGGTCCCAGCCTGCTGGAGGAGGGGGTCCTTGGTGGGGGTGAGGAGCACCAGGATGGGGGCCCGTTCGTGGGCCACCACCGGATGGTTGAAGGGGTCCGTGGTTCTGGTTCTGTTTGAGGGGAGGGGGACCTCCCTGGGGTCCCTGCCCCATTCCGCCACCCCCACCACCCCCCACGGTCCTGTCCATGGAGTAGGCGCGGTGGTTCTCCAAGGATGCCTTGCGGTCCGGTTCTCCACCACCCCCACCGCCGCCCCTCCGGAGACGATTCTCAGGCACATCCCCCATGTTCCCTCCCCCTCCTCCCCCYCCCTCCAGCCCCACCTCATTGATGGCGTTGTTGCTGTGGCGCCGCTCGTGGCGCACCTTCGACACCTTGGCGTGCATGCGCATCTCCTGCTCCTCCTTCTGCGGCTTGACCGGGTAGCGCGCCAGGTTGGGGTCGCTGCGGTAACGCGTCTGGAACTCCTTCTCCTGGCGCCGCTTGCGTTCCAGCTCATCCTCCTCCGGGGGGCGTCTCCGGAGGTCGGGGCGATTTCCTTGGTCGCCACCGTCGGGGTAGTCATGGGAGCGGACCTTCTCCAGGTGCCGGCCGTCCCGCCAGTCTATGTCCCCAGGACCGCAGAACTCCTCCTGGGAGGCCACGGTCTGAAGCTTCCCTGGGGGTCCCCGGCCTCCTCTACCACGACCAGGACCACCGGGCTTACCGTTCTGCTCATGGAGGGACACAGGTCTTTTCCTGAAGAGAAGAGAAGGGTGACCATAATGGACACTGATATAACATTACACACTTGTTGTTTTGTTAACATAATACCATGTAGTAACATAACAAAAAAGCCTACTCAGATATACTGGACAAATTCTGGTCAGTATCAGTTATTACTGGTTGAATGAAAGAAATGATGATAAAGATGGAAATAATTCAAAATGGAGGAATATGTACAGAACTAAAATGAGATTCTATTTCCATGGGAAAATGTTCCTACTGTTGGTTAACCTGGGTATGGATCATCCAACAACAGTGTGGAATAGGGACAGCATTTTGAGTGACGCATTCAGGCCGGACCGAAATGGACTCACCCATTAGACGCAAAACAAAATATATTAATCATGGACCTTTCAAGAATAAAACATGTAACCCAGCTTCTGCTTTGGCTAAGCTTGGACAGAACTATTTTTTTGATCCAGTGGGGATTAAAAAATCAAGTGCTGCAACCCATATACCACAACACCGAAAATGGGTCACTCCCAACATCAGAGGATTTGAGTTCCTGTCAAACGAGGAGAAAATATGACCAAAGTATGTCCAGTGTTGAATGAGACAAATGAGGCTATGTGTGTACACTGACGGTGTCAACAAGACCCTATTAGACAAAACAGATGCTGCATTAGCCTAATTCATCCAATCACAACAAAGTCAAATATACTAAAGAGGACTAACCTGTACACGACTCAACTGTACCACAATAAAAATAGACCCAATATAAAAACTAGCATATCATCTAAAAGAGGCCCAGATCAAGATACTTAATACCTAGACTCTGATACAGTCCCAAAATGTTTTGCATGTCAGCAATCAAGTTTTCAAGATAGAGGACTTTCAAAAATCTAATTGTAACTTGCCACATCATCATGATGACGCAAAACGCATCTTATGAAGTAAAAAAAAAATTACCAAAACAGGTCCCTAGATAACCAATACAGTGACGTAAACTCTGGTTTGAGCCTCTACAGCCAGAGAGGTGAAAGCAGGGATTGTGAGAGGACAGGTGAAAGTGTTTTAGGGATTAGAGCGTTTGTGTCGACGATGTCCTACTTGTCTCGTGGTGGTTCGCTCCGAGCGCGTGACGCCGGCATGGTGTCCAACGCTCCCTTGGCCGGTACCGTTGGCGGCTGATGCGTTCCGTCGGGCGCCGCCCCTGCGTTACCGCTGGAAGAGGGCGGGGCCTGGGACCTGGAGCGGAGTAGGTTCCTGTCCCCCCGTTGGGTGTCACCCCCCGTGGGCGGGGCGTTCAGGCCGCCATCCAGGCTCATCTGCCTCGCCCCCGGCCCCGAAAACCATTCTCCCGATTTGGTGAGGATCTCCTGTTGCTTACGGCACAGGTTGCATACCCACATTACCTACAGGGGTGAAGGAGGAGAGGAGGAGGTTTAGCTATTACATTACGTGTACAGTATGCAGTAGTAGCCTATATCTACAGAAGAGAAACAAGCATGGTCAAACTTCCATTTTCTGATTCCTATTTCTTAATTGGAAAAAGCAAACCCTGAATTTGACTGAATTGAAATGTAATTGACCCTAACATTTCCTTAGGACAGGAATGATAATATATGGCAATACTCAATACCTATAGTCATCTTATTCTATTTCTATGAGGTTAGCTCAGAAGACTCGTGGGGGTTGCCAGATGTTGTCATATATCCAGTTGCAGTCCACTTTTTTAAGGAACTTCCATCTCTAGTCCATGCTGCAAAAACAGATTAGTCGTGAGGCCAGAGAAATGTTAGCTTAGCTTGGAGATATTTTAGCTTGGAGTATGGTGATTTAGCTTGGGAGGTATTTTAGCTTGAGGTATTTTAGCTTGGAGTATATTAGCTTTGGGAATTCGACAGGACCCACACAGGTCATGTTTACAGGGCCAAGAAGGGGCAGGACTGGTGACAATCTATAAACAGGGACCACCAGTGTCACGTTCCTGAACCTTATTTCCTGTTGTTTAGCTTTGTTAGTTGGTCCAGGACCGTTGAGCTGGGTGGGCCAGTCTAGTTAATTTGTTTCTATGTTAAGTTCAGGTGTTATTTAGCCTTATATGGTTCTCAATCAGGGGCAGGTGTTTGACGTTCCTCTGATGAGAACCCATATTAAGGGTAGGCTGTTTCCACCACCGTTTTGTTGTGGGTTGATTGTTTTCCGTGTCAGTGTTTGTACCACACGGGACTGGTTTTCGTTTGTTAGTCTGTACCTGTTTCTTGCTTCGTCGGTATTATGTAAGTTCTCATGTTCAGGTCGGTCTACGTCGTTTGTATATTTGATTAATTTATCAAGTGTGTTTTCGTTTCGTCTTGTTTTCAATAAAATCCTTCATTATGTATTCCACCCAAAAGCTCGTTTTTGGTCGCATCCCTGCTCCTCTCAGACGAGAGAGGAGAACAATCGTTACACACAAAAGAGGATTCGCAGTAAGGACACAAGCAAAGATTTAGTCACAGCGTGATGTTCTTTCTCATGTTTTATTTTAGTCCTCTTGACTTCTTGATTGAGTATTGGTATAAGCTCATCTGTCAGACAGGGATCAAGGTTCCCTTTAAAATACCCCTTAGTACCTCCTCCCCTCCCACACTCCCCCCACACTCCCCATCCTCCCCACGCTCCCCCCTCCCCCCTACGCTTCCCCCTCCTCCCCACACGCCCCCTCCCCACGGCTCCCCCCTCCTTCCCCCAGCCTCCACTCTCTTTAACCTCTTCCTCCCTTCTCCTACAGGTTGCTGCAGATTAAAAATTAAAAGCCACATGGTTGCAGATATGGCGGGAGACAGAGTGCACCATTTCACTATGTTCATTTTCGATGAAGAACTGGGCCTAGCCTGTAGCCTGGTATCCCAACATACACTGAGTATACAAAACTCTTTCCATGACATAGACTGACCAGGTGAATCCAGGTGAAGGCTATGATCCCTTATTGATGTCACTTGCTAAATCCACTTTAATCAGTGTAGATGAAGGGGATGAGGCAGGTTAAAGAAGGATTTTTAAGCCTTGAGACAATTGAGACATGGATTGTGTATGTGTGCCATTCAGAGGGTGAATGGGCAAGACAAAATATTGAAGTGCCTTTGAACGGGGTATGGTAGTAGGTGCCAGGCGCACCTGTTTGTGTCAAGAACTGCAACACGCTAAACAGTTTGAGGCTGTTAGGATGCAACTCAATATTAGGAAGGTGTTCTTAATGTTTTATACACTCATTGTAGGTTACAATGCGCTCTGTGAAATATCACAGCATTTTACTTACACATTGACACAAGGAAACAGCCCAAAAAATTTCACAAATGTGTAATAATACTGTTACCACGAGAGAAAATTCAACATATTCTACAAGGCTACAAATGTATTAAAGGTGATCCAATATGAACGCAGTATCTAGTTAAACAGAGTAGGCTTGATATGGATGGGATGTCGTTACCATGGAGAGCCTGTTGCCTATGGCGGACAAGGCTGTTAATCCCCCACAGCGGATGATGGCACAGAATATTAACTGGCCAGCAAGGAAAGTCAGCTACAATATCCACCATCCACCAAAAGCTATTTATCGTTCCACAACAGGTACCAGAAGAACATTCCTAATTCAATAACTGGTATAGGCCCTGAAGAAAAGACATAAGTGAAAGCTAGGAAATTGACAACTATCTGAACTTAACACTGTGGAAGACCATGATTTGAGAGGACATGTCACAGATATACAGCTACATCTACTGATTACTGTTCACAATAGTATAAAATAATACTTTTTCATTATTGAACTAGGCAAGTCAGTTAAGAACAAATTCTTATTTTCAATGACGGCCTAGGAACAGTGGGTTAACTGCCTTGTTCTGGGGCTGAACGGCAGATTTTTACATTCTCAGCTCGGGGATTCGATCTTGCAACCTTTCGGTTACAAGTCCAACGCTCTACCCACTCGGCTACCTGCCACCCCAATAATAATATATATATAAAAATGGTCTACTGTTGATAGAAATCATTGGTCAACTCAAGTCAGCTAATTGACAACCCCAAATGGAACAGCATCAAAGAAAGGTTCCGTACTCACATGTAGCCATGGCTACTGAAAATCGCCTCCCTCCCAACGCAGAGAAAAACAGATMTATCTCTTCTCGAGTGTATAATCCCACGGTCTAGAACGATGGTACAAATCCAAAATGGCGGGAAATTGTTGTTTAGAAGTCTTTGTTTGCATCCCAAAACACAACCTTCTGTGAAACCTGCTCTTTGATGGAGGGTTGGTCGAATGGACAGTTAGTTCAGCAGTCAGCTTGCAGTTAGCTTTTTAGCGAACCGGCGCGCATCGTGCGTACAGTACCCTGATTGAATCCTCTGTTTGGCTCCAGGCCACACTAATCTAAAGTAAATCAGCTGTGTGCAGCTGTGGCCCACAGCTGTCGAGCTGGACACACACACACACATGCAGTTGTTCTAATACGCACATACACATCTGTACAGTACATACAATCTCTCCCTCTTTCACTCTCTCTCTCTTTCTCTCTCTCTCTCTTTCTCTCTCTCACTCTCTCACTCTCTCACACACACATACTCTCTCTCTCTCTCCCTCTCTCTCTCTCTCTCTCTCTCTCCTTCTCTCTCGCTCTCTCTCTCTCTCACACTACACTCTCTCTCTGTTCTCAGGCAGGTTAGATTAGAGTAGACCGCGCTAATCCTTCAGCTCCTCCCATATTCAGCATCATCATCTTCAGGACAATACCCCAGCCGTTTCAGTAGCAGCCGTGCGCAAGCCGGTAGCTATGCTACCGCTAAACCATACCCTTATACTACCTCCCCTTAATTATTCAGCCGTTTGGGATTTTCATTATCATTATCAATCATTCAGAAGTGAATTCTGGGAAATCTCTTTTATCAGCCGGAATGTAAAAGTAATATTAGGTAGCTATAGTGACAGTATTAAGGCCATCATTTCAAATACCATCTAGGGATGCGGTCAATATTTGCATGTGTCTCAAAGAGGACGGTAAGACATGTATAACATTTTAGAATCTATAGCAAAGAACTGACGAAGGAAAAGGTCCAGTTTAACTTCACACTAATAGGGAGATTTTTTTCTCATGGCTGAGGAAGACGAAATAAATTAATCGATGGTTAATCCTTGAATGAGATCGTATTCAAGCAGCACGCAAAACAGGAAATACGGTCCACACCACACACACGCACGCCGCACGCACGCACGCACACACACACACGCACGCGCACACACACACACACACACACACACACACACACAACACACACACACACACACACACACACACACACACACACACACACACACACACACACACACAGCACACACTGACACATGGCGCTCCACAGGACGCAGTGCGATGAACTGGAGGTGACACCACTGTGGGCTGCTTCTTGAGCGAGCCGTCTGATTGGCTGCCATCACACACTAACCATGCTTAAGCAGCACATATTACATGTGTCACACAATAGGGTTCCTAACACAGACCAAAATAGGATTTTGAATGGAAATCAACTGTTTTGTCTCCACAACGACAGTAAAAATGAATGTGTGTGTGTGTTGAGTATGAGCAATGCCATTTCTAATGTGTTACTGCACCAATCTCACCCTGCCTAACAGAATGCAGGTCACCATGGTAACCAAGTCATTGAGTACAGAGAGAGAGAGAGAGAGACAGAGAGACAGAGAGAGATTGTACTAACAATGCCAAGACTGGGAACAGCAAGTTAGTGTGGAGCTAAAAGAACTGTGTGGCCTCCTATGAGCTCTCTGTGACATCATAATAGATCATCATCCTCAAACAAACTTAAGACCCTCATACAAGATGAACCTAAATCACAACACATATCTACCCAGTCACGCCTGGATTAGTCATAAAAGGACACGACAACAAATGACAGGTCTTAAGTCGTGTTTATGACAGTTTTAAACCATGTCAGCGGCAGGTACTGTCAAAAAAGTTTGACTGTAAAAAAACACAAACCGCAAAAGCCAAAATACAACATTTAACCCAACGTTACAACAACCTCAATCCCACACATCCTGCGTTGCCTAACAACCCATCACCTTCCTCGTACCGTTAACCCGCCTGACGCAGCAGACCGACTTGACAAAACACACACACACACTGTCCACCCTAAAGGTATCTAAAAGTAAATAAAATGTAGTTAATTTAATGTATCTCTTTTTCTAAAGCCACACCTCCGTCAGTGTTTTACATGGTCTCAAACCTACGCAGAGGAGAGAATAGCACATACACAATATCAACATGTAGGCCACTTAAACCTGGGTCTATTCTGTGTGGGAGAGAAACACGCACACGCGCACTCTCACACACACACACACACACACAGAATAATTGTGAGCAGGCCCTACGTTCCTGGAGTTGTGTGACGGATATGTGCAGTGGTGTTGTGTTGTGTGTGTGTGTGTGTGTGTGTGTGTGTGTGTGTGTGTGTGTGTTTGTGTGTGTGGTGTGTGTGTGTGCGTGCGTGGGGCGTGCGTGCGTGCGTAGCGTGCGTGCTGTGCGTGCGATTGCGTGCGTGCGTTGCGTGCGTGCGTGTGTGTGGTCTGTTATCGTGAGTATGAGCAATTGCATTTTAAAGGTCAACTGCACTCAATCTCACCCTGCTAACAAATACAGGTCCATGGTTAACCAAATCATTGAGTACAGAGCGCCATGTTCAGCTGGATGGCACTTGGCAAAAGTTTGAAAAGACTAACAGCAAAAAACTAAATATACGTTTACCCCAAGTTTAGAACAACTCAAATCCCACACAACCTGCGTTGCTTACAAACCACCACCTTCCTCGTACCAGCACCACCTGACGAGGAGCAGACCCGACTTGACGAATGGCGACATCTGACAGCCCGTCATTTAACTCAACAGGTCTCTTCTTACCCCAACCCTCATCATCTTTCCTCATCTCAGTAGCGCTCTAATGCATCCGTGTCTGTTGCCAAACAGGGGAGGTGGGGATAAGCGACTAGTAAGCACTTACTGGGGCACGGGCGGCGGGGCAATAGCTGTGGAATTCTGTTAAACTCGTCGCCTTTTTCCTTAACTGGGTGGAATAGATGGAGGCCCGGGGTGGTTGGAATGGATGAGGAAAGTGTTTCAGTGAGCAGCGATGTCAATAACTTGCGCCTCCACGAGATTGACATCAATGGGGCGGGCCCAGCAGTGCCTGGCAGAAAAATATACCATTCCCGTCCAGAGGAATGCGTTAAATTCTTCCAAGCGACGAGGTACAGCACAGACTAAAAAGGCTGACCCACAACACCAAAGATAATGCTTCTCCATTATAGATCGGTAAATAAGGCCTGTAGATTCACCTAGGATGGTCTTTGTGCTTCACTTTTGGAAAAAAAGCACAGAGGTCCCGTAAATCTATCAAATACTCTCTAGTTAGTACAGTTCAGTGTAGACTTGCATGCATTCTACCCTATAGAAGCCAATACTGCTAAGAACACAACAGAAACCCTTCTAGTATTATTAGCCCAAGGTGTTTGTATAGGCCTTTCTGTAACTCCAAACTGATCCTGGAACTGCTCACTAATACAGTTACTGTTACCGCTATTGTTATTTTATCAAAGGCATTACAGTAATGTTTTATGGCAGARCGCTGGGTTAGTCATCCAATGCTGAGAAACCTGACAGAGATTATGAAGTGCATTCCCTTCCTGTAAAAAGTGCAGTGTCAGCTCGATGCAGTGTGGGAGTGGGAGAGTTGGTGTGTGTGTGTATGTGTGTGTCCGGTGTGAGTGCGTGTGTCTGTGCGTGCGTCTGGTTTGTCCAAGCAGTAAAGAGGTGTTTGCATATTTGTGTCTGGCTACATTAGTGTGTGTATGTGAGTCTCCACTACAGGACGAGGAGACAGATTGGCTCTGATTCGCTCATTCCCTCTCGATCTCTCTCTTTCTCTCGCAGCCATCTGGAGATGACATTAAACACACATAAACAAACACTCTGCAATTAATACACCAAGACAAGTAAAAGCAACTAAACTCGCGGGGACTAATTCGTTTCTTGTCTGTGAAGAATATAACATGATAAATTGTTTTATTTGTGTAAATCGTACATTTAAACTGTGATTGTATCGTAAAATGATGAAATAAATGTCATTTGACCCTTATTTACACTATAAAATATACGTTATTCAAAGATTCATGTTCCTTGAGGCGTCAACTGAAGAGATTGTGGTGGTTAACCAAACAGTGTCTCTGAGAATGAGTCAACATAGACAACCCATACACTGCAGTTAATTAACACAGAAATAATAAAACAGACACACACACACATAGACACGCACACATAGACACACACACATAGACACACACACGTAGACACACACACAAAGGGACGAACCCAGGGGCTTTGATTTAAATGCTTGGCATGTACTGTAACAGTGACCGTGTAAGTCTGTTAACTGGGCTAAGATGTGGAAGACTTCATATTTGAACGTAGACAACACTGACAGATGCTGACAGGGAGAGGCGAGGGGCTATGAGGGACTAGGAATGGGGTCCTAGCCTACACCCTCCACCCCTGACCCCAGTCCACTGTCTTAAACAGCCGCAGGGTCCAATCCAAAGACTTGCATTCTTCCCCTCTGCCCCTGTCGACTTCCCCTCAGATCCGAATCTGAAAAGATAGGACGCTTGTGAGCAAAACTGTGCTTTAWAAGCTCCAATCSAGCAAAAMGATTTTTGGTTGTTTTCTCCTTACTTYGAGTGGACAAGTACAGAGGGGAAGGTGGCAAGTGTACAAATTGGAACCCAGCCWCGGCCTCCCCTCCKGTCTCCCTGTGGCAGGGGCTGGTCTGTATGCTCATCACAGACAGGCAGGTAAAGCATGCACGGGCATAAGTGTGCACATTCCCTCTGCAGTCACAACACAGGTCTTATAGTAAGATAAGGTG
>NW_019945370.1:33631-45067 GCF_002910315.2 Salvelinus sp. IW2-2015
ATGCTCATCACAGACAGGCAGGTAAAGCATGCACGGGCATAAGTGTGCACATTCCCTCTGCAGTCACAACACAGGTCTTATAGTAAGATAAGGTGATTCTGCGTGCCAACAAACACCCTGTGCCCTTGTACCCCCCAACAAACACCCTGTGCCCTTGTACCCCATTTTTCCCCCTATCTTGTATATTATACCCAGTTCCCCCTGGCACAGCCATGCCCACAGCCATAGAGAGAGGAGTTGTGTAAGGGGGGTGCCCATCCAGGGGTGTCTAGGAATGCCCACCCAGACAGCCAGGCATGGCTCATGCTCGCCCYCTTCCCAAATMGCAGCTGAAGTGTGACATTAAAGAACTACAGTTATAGTGACCCATGCAAAAACTCCATTACKCAGCAGGCCTTACCCTGTCCTTCACTATGAGACACTTTGCAAGAGGAAGAGACAGACAATGGATGCAGAATTAGTCAACGTTTTTACCCAGATATCCTTACTGAAGATAAAACAGTCTCTAGTACTGCACTGCCAATGTCCATATTAGTGTGGACTGGACTACAGGCAGATATGCTTGGGGAAGTCCATGGTAAAATACCATAGTGATAGACAGAGATCGTATCTAATCATATTTATTTCTACTCAAGGCAAAATGGTCCCTATGACTGTATCTGCCAATGCCCAGAGTCTGGAATCTGGACTACAGACAGATACAGTATGTGTGTGGAAGTCCAAGGATAAAGGCTAGCCTTTTAGTATTAGAGAAAAGCCTGGACTGAACTGTCAGGGAATCATTCTGTTCGGTTTAAGTCATTAATCCATAGGTGGATTTGAACGCTTTGGCCGCGTTCCAATCTGATAACTTACTCCCTTCACTTCAGCCTTTGTGGACACCCCCTTCTTGGATTTGTGTGAGCTAGGTTTTAGTAACAAAGGAATATACCTCGACCTTGCCAACAGCAAAAAGGCTTGGCATAGGACTACAGTAGTTTATGCCATATCACTCACACAAATCCAGTCCACTTAAAAGGGGAAGTCTACAGGGCAGGAGGGAAGGGGGTCAAAACTTTGGGATTGGAACACAGCCATTGGGAGATTTTCAAAGGGACACATAGGTTATATTCACAGTACAGTAGAGAGCACAGAAAAGATGCTAACCACTTTGTCCTCCTGTAGTGGCATGTAGTCCAGGTAGCAGTGAGAAAGTGAAAAGGAAGTGAGGGAGGGAGTGGAGGAAGCAGAGGGAAGGATAGAGGGGTGCAGTGGAGGAGTGGACAGAGAAAGAGAGACAGAGGTCAAATATAAGTTCATGGGACATGAGAAGGGACGGAGGAAAAAGAGAAAGAGAAAAAGGAGTGAGGGAATGGTGTAAACGTTTGTTAATACACATGAGCAAAATCCACAATACACACTTTTAATTCACAGTTTATTCAGTGATACAACCTGTAAGGGGTGCAACAGTGGTGAAACACAGAGGGAGTTTGACAGCAAACATGCATGACTCGACATATCAGTCATGTGACGTCGGCATGACACATGACCTTTGTGTCACAGTGTCATGCAGGAACAGGAAATGGGGACAAGAAGAGCAACATGATACATCATCTTACACAACCCTATATATAACTTCCTGTCTAGCTTACAATACAATATATACACTACCATTCAAAAGTTTGGGGTCACTTAGAAATGTCCTTGTTTTTGAAAGAAAAGCTCATTTTTTTGTCCATTAAAATAACATGAAATTGATCAGAAATACAGCGTAGACATTGTTAATGTTGTAAATGACTATTGTAGCTGGAAAAGGCACATTTTTTATGGGATATCTACGTAGGCGTACGTAGGCGTACAGAGGCCCATTATCAGCAACCATCACTCCTGTGTTCCAATGGCACATTGTGTTAGCTAATCCAAGTTGATAATTTTTTTTTAAAGGCTAACAGACACCTAACAAGTCCTCAACTGGCAGCTTCATTAAATAATACCCGCAAAACATCAGTCTCAACGTCAACAGTGAAGAGGCAACTCCAGGATGCAGAGTTGCAAAGAAAAAGCCAAGCATCCTGGAGTCGCCTCTTCACTGTTGACGTTGAGACTGGTGTTTTGCGGGTACTAATTAAGGAAGCTGCCAGTTGAGGACTTGTGAGGCGTCTGTTTCTCAAACTAGACACTCTAATGTACTTGTCCTCTTGCTCAGTTGTGCACCGGGGCCTCCACTCCTCTTTCTATTCTGGTTAGAGCCAGTTTGTGCTGTTCTGTGAAGGGAGTAGTACACAGCGTTGTACGAGATCTTCAGTTTCTTGACAATTTCTCACATAGAATAGCCTTCATTTCTCAGAACAAGAATAAACTGATGAATTTTAAAAGAAAGTTATTTGTTTCTGGCCATTTTGAGCCTGTAATCGAACCCACAAATGCTGATGCTCCAGATACTCAACTAGTCTAAAGAAGGCCAGTTTTATTGCTTCTTTAATCAGGACAACAGTTTTCAGTTGTGCTAACATAATTGCAAAAGGGTTTTCTAATGATCAATTAGCCTTTTAATATGATAAACTTGGATTGGCTAACACAACGTGCCATTGGAACACAGGAGTGATGGTTGCTGATAATGGGCCTCTGTACGCCTATGTAGATATTCCATAACAAATCATTAGTTTCCAGCTACAATAGTCATTTACAACATTAACAATGTCTACACTGTATTTCTGATCAATTTGATGTTATTTTAATGGACAAAAAATGTGCTCTTCTTTCAAAACCAGGGACATTTCTAAGTGACCCCAAACTTTTGAAAGGTAGTGTACGTCTACTTCCAATCAATATATGAGCCTGTATTTAAATAGCATCTAGGATAAGTTTGCTGATCTAGGAAAAGTTTTCCCTTTCAAATCATAATGAATATGTTTATACAGACAGGGGGGGACCTGACCTTAGATCAGCACTCTGAGTTTTTTTTTATGAATACAGACCCTGCTTTTAATATCTGCTGTTTGGTGAGCTATTATAGATACAGAAATGTGACTTTTATAACACAACATGACTATGAGGACAGGCTGGGGGGAAGGGAGAGGTTTAGTAATAGCAAAATGAGTGGGTGGCACAGATTGTGTCGGGCATCACCATGTAACTGTAATGCCTTCTGCAGGACAATGCTGTGTACTGCATCGTGTCTCTGTGTCGATTTTGGGAATGTGATTATTCGGCACAGGGTGAATTGGGGTTTATCACGACAAAATCAATGTTTTGTGAGTTACTGTGACTTATATGCCGCTAGTATAGAAGTCAATACATCTGATTATGATTGAGGCCATTTTGAGTCAAATATCAATTTTGTGTAACTACAATGAACAAGCTGCACCTGCACAACATGACCAAAAGTATGTGGACACCTGATTGTCGAACTTCTCATTCCAAAATCATGGGCATTAATATGGAGTTGGTCCCCCCTTTGCTGCTATAACAGCCTCCACTCTTCTGGGAAGGCTTTCCACTAGATGTTGGAACATTACTGTGGGAACTTGCTTCCATTCAGCCATAAGAGCATTAGGGAGGTCCGGCACTGATGTTGGGCGATTAAGCCTGGCTCGCAGTCGGCATTCCAATTCATCCCAAAGGTGTTCGATGGGGTGGAGGTCAGGGCTCTCTGCAGGCCAATCAAGTTCTTCCACACCGATCTTGACAAACCATTTCTGTGTGGACCTTGCTTTGTGCAAGGGGGCATTGTCATGCTGAAACAGGAAAGGGCCTTTGCCAAACTGCTGCCACAAACTTGGAAGCACAGAATCATCTATAATGTCATTGTAGCGTTAAGATTTCCCTTCACTGGAACTAAGGGGCATAGTCCTAACCATGAAAAACAGCCCCAGACCATTATTCCTCCTCCACCAAACTTTACAGTTGGCACTATGCATTGGGGCAGGTAGCATTCTCCTGGCATCCGCCAAACCCAGATTTGTCCTTTGGACTGCCAGATGGTGAAGCGCAATTCATCACTCCAGAGAACTCGTTTCCATTGCTCCAGAGTCCAATGGCGGCAAGCTTTAAAGCTCTCCAGCTGACGCTTGGCATTGCGCATGGCGATCTTAGGCTTGTGTGCGCCTGCTCAGCCATGGAAACCCATTTCATGAAACTCCCGACGAACAGTTCATGCTGACGTTGTTTCCAGAGGCAGTTTGGAACGCGGTAGTGAGTGTCGCAACCGAGGACAGACGATTTTTACGCGTAGCATGCTCCAGTACTCGGCGGTCCCATTCTGTGAGCTTGTGTGGCTTACCACTTCGCGGCTGAGACGTTGTTGCTCCGAGATGGTTCCACTTCACAATAACAGCAGTTACAGTTGAACGGGGAAGCTCTAGTAGGGCAGAAATTTGACAAACTGACTTGTTGGAAAGGTGGCATCCTATGATGGTGCCGCATTGAAAGTCAATGAGCTCTTCAGTAAGGCCATTCTACTGCCAATGTTTGTCTATGGAGATTGCATGGCTGTGCATGTCACGCCATCGGCATAGAGAGGTTTATATTCTCTATTTTGGTTGGGCCAGGGTGTGACTATGGTGGGCATTCTAGTTTCTTTATTTCTATGTTTTCTTTTTCTTTGTGTTTGGCCGGGTGTGGTTCTCAATCAGGCAGCTGTCTATCGTTGTCTCTCATTGAGAGCCATACTTAGGTAGCTATTTTTTCCACCTGTGTTTGTGGGAAGTAGACTTTGTTTAGCCTTTGAGCTTCACGGTTTGTTTTTGTAGTGTTTATTGATTTGTTCGGCGTCATTTTTAAAATAAAATAAAATGTACGCTTACCACGCTGCACCTTGGTCCTCTCCTTTAAACGGCCGTGACAGTGCGCTCAATTTTATACACCTGTCAGCAATGGGTGTGGGTGAAATAGCCGAATCCACTAACTTCAAGGGGTGTCCACATACTTTTGTATATACAGTGTATCTTCTGTATAACTTACTGAACATCAGTCCTGTAGAACCAATTTATAGTTTGATAGATTCATATCATTTTAACTCGCAGGTCTGGAAAAATACATTAAAGCTACTGCTAAGTTTGGACCCTTTTTTTTCAATTTTAGGCTAAAATTACATACCCAAATCTAACTGCCTGTAGCTCAGGACCTGAAGCAAGGATATGCATATTCGATATACCATTTGAAAGGAAACAATTTGAAGTTTGTAGAAATGTGAAATGAATGTAGGAGAATATAGAACATTAGATCTGGTAAAAGATAATACAAAGAAAAAAACATGCGTTTTTTTGTATTTTTTTGTACCATCTTTGAAATGCAAGAGAAAGGCCATAGTGTATTATTCCAGCGCAGGCACCATTTATATGTTGGCCACTAGATGGCAGCAGTGTATGTGCAAAGTTATAGACTGATCCAATGAACCATTGCATTTCTGTTCAAAATGTTGTATCAAGACTGCTCAAATGTGCCTAATTGGTTTATTAATAACTTTTCAAGTTTATAACTGTGCACTCTCCTCAAACAATAGCATGGTATTATTTCACTATAATAGCTACTGTAAATTGGACAGTGCAGTTAGATTAACAAGAATTTAAGCTTTCTGCCAATATCAGATATGTCTATGTCCTGGGAAATGTTCTTGTTACTTACAACCTCATGCTAATCGCATTAGCCTACGTTAGCTCAACCGTCCCGAGGGGACCCACCAATCCTGTAAAGGTTAAAAATGCTCTCTGGGATCTTAATCACAACAAATTTGTAACATACTGCATGAATTTGATTTGTAACATATCAAACAAAATGCTAAATTCGTATGATATCATACCTGTCACACGAAATGGATGATGTAGTACACAATTAGATTACGTAGTACACAATTGGATGACGGGGACCCGTTTTGGCTCGTGAGCACCACTTTCAAAACTACTGGCTGATATTATACAAAGGTTTGAGAGCGCATCTTTAAGTAATGCAAAGAGTGGGCCTTTTTGACATGAGTGACACAAACTGAAGTAATGTAAGGAAACGTGCTTAGCATCCGCCCTGTCAAACAAATGTATGTTTTGACCGACTCAGCACTGGAGAGATGCATGAAGTGCTCGGGCTTAAATTTGACATGAGGTACACCGACATGTTGTACTAAACCGGAAAACATGAATAGGAGGGAGAGTTTTATGTAATAAAACAAAAGTTTCTAAATTTCAACTAATCCTGTTATTCTGCTTGGCTGGAGATAGAGGAGAGAGTAGGATGGGGGATCAAGGAAGGAGGTACCACTTGAGAGAGCGCCGGTCAGAAGCCATCTCTCCAGTCTACACTGCCTACACACACAGGCTGTAATACGCACACAATACAACAGCAGCCTACACAAAAATACCCTTACACACATAGATTACAGCCTACACAAAAATACCCTTACACACATAATAGATTACAGCCTACGCAAAAGTACCCATAAATACACCATAAATACTGACACTGATACACAGACACACACACTAATACTGACTCAAACCTACACCGTATTTTTTCTCTGCCCAGTGAGAGACGTTACTTCAAAATACCTTTGAAATAAACTGCAATAGTGCTCAAACTAATTCTTGGCATACTTTACTATTGAGTTGAGTTCCTAGCCCTTGTTTCACTGTAGTATTAGTTCCATATTGATGGAATTTCTAATAGAGACAACACTACTAGTGGCCGGTTATCATTATCCATAATTCATTTTATAGAATTATCCAATAATAAGTCCACAGTCTGGGCCAAAGCTTGATCCTGTGTCCTGCTCCCTGTGTGAGCCTGGGTTCCAGCTGGGCCTAGCGGATCTGGAACAGATTGGCGCCCAGCAGGCCCAGGGACCAGGGCCCACAGTCAGGTAAGAAACCCAGGAGGAGGGCCTCTCTCTTGGGCTGGACATGAGATGGAGAGGGGCCCAGATGGGATGGGGTGGAGCGGGACTTGGGCTTAAAATAACGCCCACATATGGTGAGTATGGACGCCGCCGCATCTCATACCACACGCTTCCTCTGGCACTGGGGAGCTAGACTAAATAAACTAGAATCAACGCTGTATCATTCACAAGGTTTGGGCTCTGGGGAATGTGACTGTCTTATTTATAGGGATGTTGAGCGGAACTGCAGCGTATGTGTCAATACTGTAAACGCTGAATGGTGTTTCTGGTTGGCAGCTTGTCCATTCTGTGTAAAGGACTACATACTAGGTGCTCCTAGGGTTTATATTACAGGGTCGCTATTTTGAAAAACTGTGACACACCTGAGGATGGATTGAAGCTTTAACAACAACTCCAATACACTTTGACCGACCAAAGTGTGACAGAGCCCCAGCCGCCAACACACACAACATAAAAGCAGCCGTCTTGACAAAACAAATGAACAAAGGGAAGGGATGAGGGGGGTAACGAAGACGAAGGGATGGAGGAAGAAGAAGGGGTGGAGGCAGGGATTCTTAGCGGTTTCTCACATTGTTGGAGCGCAGGGAGACGCGTCCGCCGCAGCGGGCGCAGAATTTGGTCTGGCAGTAGGAGCAGTGGTGTCCGCAGCCATCGGCGAACTTGGTCTTGCGGCAGATGCCGCAGGTGGGGGCGTCGTCCTTGTGCTGGCCCTGCTGCTGGCGCCGCGTCTCCACGCCGATGCGACGCACCTGCTCCTTATAACTCTCAAACTGCTGGTGCAGCGTCCTGAGGGAGGGAGGAGAGAGAGGAGGAGAGAAGTTATTCATATGCTTATTATGTTTTTATTGAGAGAGAGACAGAGACAGACAGACAGACAGACAGACAGACAGACAGACAGACAGACAGACAGACAGACAGACAGACAGACAGACAGACAGATCGAGAACAGAGCAGAGAGAGGACGAGAGCGAGGAGAGGCTAGATTAATCAAACATCTCAGAAAAGGAGCCTAAGAATGATTCCTACAAGCCGCCTAGAAAGGGGAACAATTCCAAACTTTCCATAACTCAAAGTTATTGCGACCATACCGAAGAGATGAACGCCTGGAGAGAGGTCCCTAACACAAGCTGGTCCTGGGGCTCTGTTCACAAACACAAACAGACACCACAGAGCCCCAGAACAGCAACACAACCCGACCAAATCTGCAGAAAAAAAAAGATAATTACTTTGACACATTGGAAAGAATAAAAATAAATTAACAAAAATTAGCAAACTAGAATCGCTATTTGGCCCTAAAAAGAGAGTTAACACGCGGCAGAATACCTGCCCACGTAGTGACTGACGACCATAAATTAAGGAAATCTGTTGACTAGTACAGACTCAGGTGAAGTATGAGCCTTGCTATGATGAAAAAGGCCGGCTGAGGGCAAACCTGGCTCTCAAGAGAAGACAGGCTATGTGCACACTGCCCTACAAAGAGTGAGGTGGAAACTGAGCTGCACTTCCTAACCATCCTGCAAAAGTGTATGACATAATTAGAGACACATATTGCCCTCAGATTACACAGACCGCAAAAAGAATCAAAAACCAATCCATTTTGATAAAACTCCATAATCTACTGGGTGAAATACCACAGTGTGCCATCACAGCAGGCAAGATTTGTGACTGTGCCAACAAGAAGAAGGGCAAACAGTGAAGAACAAACAGCATTGTAATAATCCAACCATATTTAGTTTATTTATTTTCCCCTTTTATATCTTTAACTATTTGAACATCATTACAAAACTGTAATACAGAATCCCTCGATCGCGGGGAGAAGCGGGGTTACGTTCCGAAATGACCGCGATAAGTGAAATCCGCGAATAGAAACTTTTTTTTTTTTTACAATTAGCAACTATTAACAGTGTATACAAATACAGTGACTACAGTTAGGCCGTTTCGTCGCCATTATGGTTAGGAGATGTTCGAATTACAAGATAATTTGGCCAACTTAATGTAATTTGCCAAGGCTGTTTTATGTACGTACACATAACTGCACGAGACGAAAAAATGATAGCACAATTCGTAGCATGTTTTAGATAACAAGAGCGGGAGTGAGTTTTTTAAGCCAATCAGAATGCAGAGCACAATCAAGCCAAAAAAAAAAAAAAATGCATTATGAAATCTCGCGAAATAGCGAATCCGCGATAAGTGAACCGCGAAGTGGCGGGGATCACTGTAAATACAAATAATGATTTGAATTCTTGTATTTTTTGGAACTTTTGTAAGGTGTAAAATGTACAGTAATATTTGTTATAGTTAATATCTCATTTCACTTGCATTTGCAATGTAAACATACTATATCTCATGCCAAAGAAGCTCTTAATTTGAATTGAGCGAGAAATAGAGAAATAGAAGAAGAGAGAGAGAGAGAGAGAGGAGAGAGAGAGAGAGAGAGAGAGAAGAGAGAGAGAAGAGAGAGAGAGAGAGAGAGGAGAGAGAGAGAGAGAGAGAGAGAAGAGAAAGAGAAAAAGACTAGAGAGAGAAATCGTTGACATAAGAGAAATTAGGGAGAAAAAAGTTGTCACCCAGCTCAATGGAAATATGCGATGACCTTAAGGCACAGTTTTCCACACAGGCTGGAGCAGAGTATAATGAAATGAACGGGAATACGTTAAACTGTAAGTTAGATGTGTGCTATCAGAGACACCGCATGATTTCAATAACATGTCTGAAAGTGTGGATGACTGCATTTACTTCCGTTGCAGGGAAACACAGGAACCAATTAAAACAAAGATGAAGAGGTCGTACTGCTGAGAATAAATCACACCATAAAAGTCTGAGTCGAGATCCATCATCTTCCCCTCTCTCCTGCTCTGCTTTCCCAGGAACCAAAATAACCATTTGTGAACTGCAATGAGTCCGTGTGAAAACTGAAAACCCTTCCCCACTTTGCCCTCCCCCCACAATACTTGTCAAAGACATTAGCATATGAATTTCACTCATTTACAGGACCCAGACAGTGCTATTTAATTACGGTTGGTGTGTTTGTTGTGTTGTGCGTGTCCTGCCTGCGTGCGTGCGGTTGCGAGAGAGAGAGAGAGAAGAAGGAGACGAGAGAGAGAGAGAGAGAGGAGAGCAGGAGAGAGAGGAGTAGAGAGAGAGAGGAGAGAAGAGAGAGAGAGAGAGAGAGAGAGAAGAGAGAGAGGATGAGAGAAGAGAGACGAGAGACGAGAATGAGAGACATAGAGACCTGATAACTTAATTGACGTCCTACACTTTGCAAACACTGGTCCTGACCTGTCGTCAGTAAAGCCAGAGGACAAAGGTGTCTGTCTAGTCTCGCCATTAAAGACTTCCCTGACATCTGGCATAACTGACTGACAAGGGCAGACAGGATATACCCCAAAACACAATAACACATTTCTGGAGGGAATACGCCAGTACGTGACTCAATTTACTGCATTCCAGGTGCTTGCCCTTTTCAGATAACAAAATCTGGCCTTTTTCCAAACCAAATGAATACTAACTGAGACGTTTACACAATTGAGAGTGTTTACCCAACTGAGACTGACATATGGCAATAATATCACATATAATATTGCAATCTTATGATATTATGTCATATTATGAAAATACGATTGAATAAGACAAGTCACCTGTTTTTGCGGAATACAGCCATTTCCTTGTGTGTTTAGTCAATGACCTCAGAATGCGTAACAGGACGAACACACAACTCCCAATCTGATGTCAACAACACTGGGTCGCTGAAATCATTTAACAGTCTTCCACCATGTCCTGGTCATAGCGCCCAAGAAAGGAAGAGTTATAAGTTGCCAGAAATACTATTTAGATAAGACTTTTCACCCCCCTGAAATGGCAATTCAGATTTTCTCAAAATGGCTTCAGAATGACTGCATAGAAGTTTCTGGAAAGATCCCTTATTCATCCACAGGAAGACTCTTCAGAAATCTCCAAAACAACTCTCTACATATCACACATAACGCCTCTTCATAGGTCCCCAGAAAGACTTCAGAAAGTCTGCTGAAAGAGTGTGGAAGTAGCAGGTAAGTGTAGTTAATGCTACGTCTCCCGGTCTACATAATGCTACGCCTCCCGGTCTACATAATGCTACGTCTCCCGGTCTACAGTCCTCATGCCTAGCAGACATATAGCAGACTGCGGTCCAGGGGAGCTGGAACAGGGAAAAGACTTGGGACGATCTTGGCTTGCCAGGTGACATCACACATTGAGATTAAGCCGTGATGTGAATGTCAAGGTGACAATGACGTTACCCAAGACTGGATCTAGGCCAGAGAGGTGAAAATACACACACAGATTGGCCAGGTGATACCACAGAGATTATGCCATGACGTGAACATGTACCGAAGGCTGTTATAACCACCTTCAAGGTGACGTCGCTGCTACATAAGGCTGTTATGACCACCCTCAAGTTGATGTTGATGCTACATAAGGCTGTTATGACCACCCTCAAGTTGATGTTGATGCTACATAAGGCTGTTATGACCACCCTCAAGTTGATGTTGCTGCTACATAAGGCTGTTATGACCACCCTCATAGGTGATGTTGAT
>NW_019945370.1:46999-53153 GCF_002910315.2 Salvelinus sp. IW2-2015
CGACCTAAAAGGAAGCGAATTCCCAAAAAACTTTCCATAACAAAGTTATCACCTACAGAGAGATGAACCTGGAGAAGAGTCCCTAAAACCAAGCTGGTCCTGGGCTCTGTTCACAAACACAAACATGACACCACAGAGCCCAGAACAGGCACACAACCCGACCAAATCATGATGAAAAAAAGATCATTACTTGACACTATGGAAAGAATTAAAAATAATTAACAAAATTAGCAAACTAGAATGCTAATTGGCCCTAAACAGGAGAGTACACAGCGAAGAATACCTGCCCACTGTGACTGACAAATTAAGGAAATCTTGTGACTTGTACAGACTCAGTGAAGTATAGCCTTGCTCATTGAAAAAGGCGCTGAAGGCAAACCTGGCTTCTTCAAGAGAGACGAGCTAATGTGGCACACTGCCCACAAATAGTGGTGGAAACTGAGCTGCATCCTAACCTCTGCAATGTAGACCATATTAGAGACAGCTTTGTCCCTCAGATTACACAGACCCACAAAGAATTCAAAAACAAATCCAATTTTAAGATAAACTCCCAATTACTGGGTGAAATACACAGTGTGCCTCACAGCATGGCAGAGATTTGTGACTGTGCCACAGGAAAAGGGCAACCAGTGAAGAAACAAACAGCATTGTAATACAACCATATTTATGTTTTATTCCTATGTTCCTTTTAGTACCTTTAAAACTATTTGACACATTCATTACAAAAACTGTATACAGTATCCTCGTTTATCGCGGGGGTATTACCGTTCCGAAAATACCGCCGATAAGTGAAATCCGCGAAATAGAACTTTTTTTTTTTTACAATTAGCAACGTAGACATGTATTACAAATTAAGTGCTACTCAGTGTAGGCGTTTCGTCGACATTATGGTATGAGGAGTGTTCCGAAATTACAAGATAGATTTGGCCGAACTTTAATGTAAATTTTGCAAGCTAGTTTTATGATCGTACACATAACTGCCGAGACGACAAAAAATGATAGCACAATTCGTAGCATGTTTTGATAACAATGGAAGCCGGGAGTGATTTTTTAGACCAATCGAATGCCAGAAGCACAATGCACAAAAAAAAAAAAAATGCATTTGAAAATCCGCGAAAAGCGAATCCGCGATAAGTGAACCGCGAAGGTGGAGGGATCAATTATATATACATAAGTATGACATTTGAAGATGTCCTTATTGTTTGGAAACTTGTTGTAAGTGTTAAAATGTTACGGTATATCTGTTATTGCTTATATCATCTATTTCACTTGCATTGGCAATGTAAACATATATGTCCATTGCAAATAAGCTCTTAAATTGATTGAGCGAGAAATAGAGAAATAGAGAGAGAGAGAGAGAGAGAGGAGAGAGAGAGAGAGAGAGAGAGGAGAGGAGAGAGAGGAGAGAGAGAGAGAGAGGAAGAGAGAGAGACGAGAGCAGAGAGAAGGAAAAAGGACCTAGAGAGAGAAAGTTGACATAAAAGGAACATTAGGGAGAAAAAAGTGTACACAGGCTCAAAAGGAAATATGCGCATGGACCTTAAGCACAGTTTTACAGCTGGAAGTAAATAATGACGGTGGAATACGTTTAAACTGTAGTTATGCTTGCGTATCAAACAAACCGATTGTTTCAAATAACATGTCTGAAAGTGTGGATGACTGCATTACTTCAGTTTGCAGGGAAACAGTCAAACCAATTAAAACAACAGATGAAAGGGTGTACCTGGCTGAGACATAAATCAACCATATAAAAACGTTGAGTCGAGATCCTCACTCCTTCCCCTCTCTCTCCTCTGCTTTACTCCAGGCAACCAAAAATAACCATTTTGAACTTGCAATGAGTCCTGTGTGAAAAAACTGAAAAACCCTTTCCCACATTTCTTCCCCCACGCCCCCCCCCCCCACAAACCCCCCCTCCCCCACACCGCACCAAATATTGTCCATAAGGACCATGTAGCATATGATTTCACTCTATTATAAGGACACAGACAGTCTATTTAAATTACGCTTGATGTGTGTGTTTTGTTGTGTGCGGCTTGGTTGCCTGGTGGTGTTTTTCGTTGTAGCGGGGGTTTAGGACACTGCCAGAGTGAAGAGTGAGCGAAGAGAGAGAGAGAGAGTAGAGAGAGAGTGAGAGAGAGGAAGACCGAGAGAGGAGTAGTACGACGAGGACGAGAGAGAGGAGACGAGAAGAGTGAGAAGAGAGAGAGAGGAGAGGGATGAGCAGAGAGATGAGAGACAGAGCAGAGAGGAGGACGAGAGGAGGAAGAGAGAGAGAGAGGAGAACGATTAGAGACCTGGATAGACTTACATTGAGCGGTACACTTGAGAACTGGCGCTGACGCCCCACCCGTCGTCAGGTAAATAAAGCCGGGAGAGAAAGGTGTCTGTCTAGTTCGCCAAATTAAGAAAGACTTCTCCTTGAGCGAGTCTGGACGATAGGACTGACGGGTGAGCGGGCCGGCAGGAGCAGGATATACCCGCAAAGGCACAAGTAAACGACGGTTTCTGGAGCGATATGCGGAGTGACGGTGAGTCGAAGTGTGCTGGCATTCGCCGAGGTGCTTGCCGCGCTTTCAGATAACAGAGAAATCGGGAGCTTTTCCAGCAGAAATGAATACTACACTGAGAGGGTTTGACATAGATTGGAGTGTTTTACCACGAGCGATATTTGACGCATTAATATTGCAAATTTACTGTAACGATGTATTGATGAAAATACGACTTGAATAGACAGTCAACCGTGTTGTTTGCGGAATACAAGCCATTTTCCCTTGTTGTTGTTAGTCACTGACCTCAAGAATGCGTAACAGGACGAACCACAAAACTCCCAATTCGTGTGAGTCAGCAACATGGCGTCGCTGAAATCGTCTCGACATTTAACAGTCTTCGCCATGTCTGCGTTCATTAGGCCCAAGAAAAGGAAGAGTTATAAATTGCCAGAAAATAATATTTAGATAAGACATTTTCACACCCAACATGCAATTTAGATTTTACTCAAAAATGGCTTCAGATGTACTGCATATAAGTTTCTGTAATAAGATCCGCTTATTCATCCACAGAAGACTTCTCAGAACGCCAAAAACAATACTTCTTACATATCAAATATGTCTTTATAGGTCCAGAAAAGACTTCAGAAAGTCTTGAAAGGTGTGAGTAGCAAGGTTAAGTTGTAGTTAATGTACGGTCTCCGGTTACTATCTCGTACTCCGGTCTACGAGTCCTCTGGGCTACAGACATATAGCAGACTGCGCGGTCCAGTTGGGAGCCTGGAAGAACGGGAAAAGAACTTGAGGACGATCGTTGGCTTGCAGGTGACATCACACATTGAGATTAAAGCGTGATGTGAATATCAAGGTGGACAAGATGACGTTACCCAGACTGATCTAGGCCAGAGAGGTGAAAATACACACACAGATTGCCGGTACACAGAGATTTGCCATGACCCTGTGAACATGTACGCGAAGGCTGTTATAACCACCTTCAAGTTTACGTCTCGCTGCTACATAAGGCTGTTATGACCACCCTCAAGTTGATGTGATGCTACATAAGGCTGTTTGATGACCACCCTCACTTGATTTGATGCTACATAAGGGCTGTATGACCCACCCTCAAGTGATGTTGCTTCTACATAAGGCTGTTATTTGGACCCAACCCCCCCCGCTTTCCAATTTTTTAAGGTGATGTTGATGCTACATAAGGGCTGTTTATGACCACCCTCATAGGTGATGTGGGTGATGCTACATAAGGCTGTATGGACCACCCACCCTCAAGGTGATGTTGATGCTACATAAGGCTGCTATGACCACCCTGAAGGTGATGTTGATGCTACATAAGGCTGTTATGACCACCCTCAAGGTGATGTTGATGCTACATAAGGCTGCTATGACCACCACAAAGTCACTCTTCAAGGTTAAGGATCCAAAGACCATCAAGTTTGAATGATATGAGAGACGACACATTAAATTGTTTCAGAACAGTTTGCGTTGTACATTTCTTAATGTAGCAAGCTATTTTTAAGTTGAAAAGCTGTGCAAATGACTGTTTTGAAGGTTGTTCTCAACATATTATAACCGTGAGGACCCTACATCAAAGCATCAATGGAATCGAAACTCTTTGAAATCCTCATACCAATTCAGCATCTGTGATATATGAAATATGATCCGTTGTTGTCATCATTTCACATGGAGACAAATCTACAGGTGGTGATGTTCAAGTCAATGATGCTCTCTGTCTATAAGACAAACTAGGAAGTAATGCGAAGCGAGCGATGTCATTGGTCGGCGGTGGCACTGAATTGACCCTTGGGTGGAATCTGTCAGACCAATCGAAGTCCAGCGCCTGAGGCAACAACCGGCGCCATGGGAACAGCTGTCAGAAACAGAGTGCACGGCCTGTAGTCATGGAAAAACTGCCCGCGTTAACACCCTGGTGTCATGGTGTGTCAGAGAACCAGCTGTTAGTGTTCCTAGAGAGGACAGTAGATAACAACGTGGCTTTATCTGACTGGGGGAATTGATCTTTCTCTAAAAGGCAGGGGTTAGCGTCCGGGTAAATTTAGGGAAAAAACAGATTTACTTTTATCTGTCAGGGGGAAATGAACATTACATAATAAACTCTGAAGTTATATCAAAATGGGAATTGACAATTCCAAACCAAACCACCCAGACTCTGTTTGGAAAGCAATATGCATGGCATGCTCCCCTGAAGCACCGAACTAATTAAAGAAAACTACTATTTGAGTACGAACCATAAATAAATTAAATTGTTTCTGAAGCGTACAGCAGTATTTGTGAACAGCTTTGAACGCCAGGCATGGTGTCTATGACACATCTCTCCATGGTGGTGAGCAGCAGACTACAGACTCACCCGTGAACACAGTGGAGTGAACACAGCCTGGCCAAGGGAAAGGAGGACTAGGAGACATGGTGAGCAGAGCAGGAGAGATGCCGTGCAATATGGTCGCCGTGATAGGGGGAATAGAGGACAGGAGTGTGCTTCAGAAACAACGGCTGCATCCCGATTATCCACCCTTATCCGGAAGTGTGCACTTGCACACTTTCTCACATGGACTTCACTTAACAATGGTGAAAACTCCCTCCAGTCAATGCTTTCACCAATCAAATTATTTTACATCCATTACAGAGCGTGTTCAAGTTCACAATTCTGGAAAAGGGTGTGGAATTGGGAAGCAGCCCGTTGTAGCCTGATACGGTTCTGGGGTTGGCTGGGGGTCCCTTCGCCCTGTGCAACTGGGTCCTGGACTTCCTGATGGGCCGCCCCCAGGTGGTGAAGGTAGGAAACATCACCTCCACTCCGCTGATCCTCAACACTAGGGCCCCACAAGGGGGCATGCTCAGCCCCCTCCTATTCTCCCTGTTCACCCATGACTGCATGCATCTCAATCATCAAGTTTGCAGACGACACAACAGTAGTAGGCTTGATTACCAAATATGACGAGACAGCCTACAGGGAGGAGGTGAGGGATCTGGGAGTGTGGTGCCTGGAAAACATCTTCTCACTCACTGTCTACAAAACAAAGGAGATGATCGTGGACTTCAGGAAACAGGCAGAGGGTGCACCCCCCTATCTACATTGACGGGACCGCTGTGGAGAAGATGGAAAGCTTCATGTTCCTTGGTGTAAACATCACTGAAAAACTGAAATGGACCACCCATACAGACAGTGTGGTGAAGAAAGCGCAACAGAGTCTCTTCAACCTCAGGAGGGTAAAGAAATTTGGCTTGTCACCTAAAATCCTCACAAATCTTTACAGATGCACAATTGAAAGCATCCTGTCGGGCTGTATCACCGCCTGCTACGGCAACTGCACCACCCGCAACCGCAAGGCTCTCCAGAGGGTGGTGCAGTCTGCCCAACACATTACCATGGGGCAAACTACCTGCCCTCCAGGATACCTACAGCACCCGATGTCACAGGAAGTCCAAAAAGATCATCAAGGACATCAACCACCAGAGCCACTGCCTGTTCACCCCGCTATCATCCAAATCAAATCAAATCAAATTTTATTTGTCACATACACATGGTTAGCAGATGTTAATGCGAGTGTAGCGAAATGCTTGTGCTTCTAGTTCCGACAATGCAGTAATAACCAACAAGTAATCTAACCTAACAATTCCACAACTACTACCTT
>NW_019945370.1:53178-61372 GCF_002910315.2 Salvelinus sp. IW2-2015
AATACACACAAGTGTAAAGGATGTAAAGAATTATGTACATAAAAGCATATATGAATGATGATGCTACAGAACGCATAGGCAAGATGCAGTAAGATGTAGATGGGTATGAGAGTACAAGTATATACATATGAGATGAAGTAATGTAGGTATGTAACAACATTAAAGTGGCATAGTTTTTAAAGTGGGCTAGTGGTACATGTATTACAATTAAAGATGGCAAGAGCAGTTAGATTGATATAGAGTACGTATATACATAACATATTGAGATAAGTAATTGTAGGTATGTAAAACATATCATTAAGTGGCATTGTTTAAAAGGGGCTAGTGGTAGCATTTTTACATGAATTTACCATTCAATTCCCATTATTAAAGTGGCTGGAGTTGAGTCAGTAATTTGGAGCGGCCATAAATGTTAGTGGGTGGGCTGTTTAACAGTCTGATGGGCCTTGAGATAGAAGCTGTTTTTCAGTCTCGTCGGTTCCCTGCTTATGTGATTGCACCTTACTGACCTCGCCTTCTGGATGATAGCGGGGTGAACAGGCAGTGGCTTGGGTTGGTTGTTGTCCTGATGCATCTTTATGGCCTTCCTGTCTGACACTCGGGTGGTGTAGGGTGTCCTGGAGGGCGGGTAGTCCAGAAGGCGAGGTCAGTTTACATGGTGCATCAAAGCTGGACCGAGAGAACTGAAAAAACAGCTTCTATCTCAAGCCATCAGGACTGTTACAACAGCCATCCACTTAGCACCATTAGGCACCGCCTATAGGCCATTTAGACCTATGATCAACTGACACTTTAAGAATTGGAACACCAGTCCCACTTAATAATTTATCATATCTTGGCATTACTCCGATCTCATATTATAACGTATCGATACTATTCTACGTATTTAGTCACTTAATAATGTTCATAGCTTCGTTACTCATTTCATATGTATATACTGTATTCGTACTATTTCTACCCCGGATCTAGTCCAGAAGACCTGGCCCCGTTTGTTGTGCCAGTACAACAACCTCGTCTCAACGTGATCAAGGAACAAGGACATGATTGTGGACCTACCAGGAAAAAGAGACGAGCACACCCTCTTATCGACTGGGTACAGTGGAGAGCAGGTGAGAGCTTCAAGCATTCCTGTGATGTCCACGATCACCAACCAAAACTACGATGGTTCAAGCCACACCAAGACAGTTGTGAAGAGGGGCACGACAAAATCTATCCCCCTTCAGGAGACTTGAAAAGATTGGCATGGAGTCCTCAGGATCCTAAAAAGATTCTACAGCTGCAACCATAAACGAAGCATCCTGCCTAGTTGCATCACTGCCCTGGTATGGCAACGGCTCGGCCTCCGAACCGCAGCACTTACAGAGGGTTAGTGCGAAACGGCCCAATCATCACTGGCCAAGCTTCCTGCCCATCCAGGACCTCTATTACCACGGTGTCAGAGGAAGCCCTACAAATGCCAAAACTCCAAGCCACCTAGCATAGACTGTTTCTCTCTGCTACGCGCACGGGCAAGCGCGTACCGAAGCCACGCCAAGTCTAGGTCCAGAGGCTTTCCTAAACAGCTTCTACCACAAGCCATAAGACTCGCTGAACATCTAGTCAAATGGCTACCCAGACTATTTGCATTGCCCGCCCACCCCCCTATTTTACACCACTTGCTACTCTCTGTTGTCATCTATGCATAGCCACTTTTAATAACTCTACCTACATGTACATGACTACCTCAAATAACCAGTACCCCCGCACGATTGACTCTGTATCGGTACCCCCCTGTATATATCTCCTAATTGTTATTGTTACTGCTGCTCTTTAATACTTGTTACTTCTATCTCTTAGTCTTATCCATATTTTTTTTGAAACTGCGATGTTGGTGCAGGGGCTCGTAAAGAAGCATTTCACTGTAAGGTTACACCTGTGTGTATTCGCGCATGCTAGCTAATACAAGTTGATTTGAGTTGATTTAATGTTTACATATCTGCATTACTCATCTGCCATGTGTATATTACTGTTTTCTATACTATTCTATCAGTATCTCATCACTTAATAAATACTTACATATCTTGCATTACTCAATCTCATGTGTATATTACTGTTTTTATACATTCTACTGATATCCTCGATTCACTTAATAATACATGTACATTTACATTTAATTTCATTAGCAGACGCTCTTATCCAAGCGACTTAGCAAATTGGTGCATTCACCTTATGATATCCAGTTGAACAACCAACTTACAAATAGTGCATCTAACTCTTTTAAGGGGGGGGGGGTTGGAAGGATTACTTTATCCTATTCCTAGGTATTCCTTAAAAGGTGGGTTCAGGTGTCTCCGGAGGTGGTGATGACTCCGCTGACCTGGCGTCGTGAGGGTTTTACCCAGATATAGTTTCATTTCCCCCCAACCTTCTGATGTTCCCAGAATCTCTATGTTAACCATGGGGTTTTCTTATGTCACATCAGACATATCTTGCATTACTCAGTTCATATGTACAGTAATTACTGTTTTTCATATACATTCTACTGTATTTTAGTCCGCCTCCGCTCTGACATCCCGCTTGGTCCATATCTATATATATTATGTTGTGTATGCTGACCAATTAAAATTTTGATTTGATTTGATTTTGATGGCACCATTTGGCACACCCGGGGACAGGACACATTCACTTCGCACCACACACCACACATCGGAGACAGAGAAGACCAGTCTGGTCTCAAGTGCTGGCACCAGACTTCTTCCGCTGCTTACATTCCTGTATCCTCTCCCCTCTGAGCACCAAGCTGCAAGCCCATCACACCCACTCATTTATTCAATATCCATTCACTTCATCAACTGTCTCTGCTGGACTCTCTTGATCTAAAACTTCCAGTCTATCTTTTCTCTGTACCTCTGTCTCAAATAAAATCCAATTCAATTCAAGGCATTACTGGCATGGGAAACATATGTTAACATTGCCAAAGCAAGTGAAATAGATATCACCTTTTTTCAACCCAAAGTGAAAGAACAATAAAAAATGAATAGTAAACATAACACTCACAAAGTTCCCAAAAGATTTAAAGACCATTACCAAATGTCATATTATGTGTAAGATGGAGATTTAAAGAAAAACAGAAATAATGGTTGTATTGACAATGGTGTTTGTGCTTCCACTGGCTGGCCATTTTCTTGTGGCAAACAGGTCATTCTCTCTCTTCTCTCTCTCTCTGCTCTCTCTCCTCTCTCTCTCTCTCTCTCTCGTCTCTCGCGTTTACCTCTCTCTCCTCTTCTTCACTTACCCTCTCTCTCTCAAACCTCCAACCATCTCTTTTGTTCTGGGCTCACGCTTTAAAAACCATCAGGTTTGACTATTCATCGACATAGTTTTGGGGTTTTCTATTGAGACTAAATACCAAGCAACTTCCTTCCTTTTTGAACTCCCTCTTGTTGAACCCTCCAGAGAGAATTACATTATTACAGCATCCAGCACCCATCCAAAGGCGTAAAAGATTACAGCATTGATCGTTCATGGCCTGTACATCCTATCCAGGAAAATTGATCTTTCTATCCTGGCAGTCAAAAACCTCATCGCAATGTCACATGCCGTGTCTCTCCGGGAGGATTGCTGAGTGCAGGGAAGCATGCGTGTTGCCCCCATTATGCCCAGCTTGGAATAGGGCGGGGACCACAAAGGCGACTACTACAACACAGACACACACACACAGACACACCACAGACACACAACACACACACACACACACACACACACACAACACACACACACAACACACCACACACACACACACACACACACACACACACAACACACCACACACAACACACCACACACACACAACACCACACCACTACACAGCATTACAAAGCATACACACGCACACATTACTCACCGGCTGTGTTGTTGCGACGGGGGTCTTCTATATTTTCAGCCTCCACCCATTGTAGAAAGATCCCTCTCTCCTTCTGTCTCTCTCTCTCTCTCTCTCTCTCTCTCTCTCTCTCGCTCTCTCCTTTGTCTTCCCTCTCTCCTTCTGTCTCTCCATCTCTCTCTCTTCTCGCTCTCTCCTTCGTCTCTCCCCTCTCTCCTTTCTGTCTCTCTCGCTCTCCCTCTCTCTCTCTCTCTCTCTCTCTCTCTCTCTCTCTCTCTCTCTCTCTCTCTCTCGCTCTCTCCTTTGTCTCTCCTCTCTCCTTCTTCTCTCCCTCCCTCTCTCTCTCTCTCTCTCTATCCTCCTCTCTCTCGCCTTCTGGATGATAGCGGGGTGAACAGGCAGTGGCTTGGGTGGTTGTTGTCCTTGATGATCTTTATGGCCTTCCTGTGACATCGGGTGGTGTAGGTGTCCTGGAGGGCGGGTAGTCCAGAAGGCGAGGTCAGTACAGGTGCATCAAAGCTGGGACCGAGAGACTGAAAAACAGCTTCTATCTCAAGGCCATCAGACTGTTAAACAGCCATCACTAGCACATTAGAGGCTACTGCCTATAGGCATAGACTATGAATCACTGGACACTTTAAGGAATGGAACACTAGTCACTTTAATAATGTCTACATATCTGGCATTACTCATCTCATATGTATATACTGTATTCTATACTATTCTACGGTATCTTAGTCACTTAATAATGTTTACATAGCTTGCGTTACTCATTTCATATGTATATACTGTATTCTGTACTATTCTACGGTATCTTAGTCAGAGACCTGGCCGTTTGGTGCCAGTACAACAACCTCTCTCTCAACGTGATCAAGACAAAGGAGATGATTGTGGACTACAGGAAAAAGAGGACCGAGCACACCCTCTTATCGACTGGGGTGCAGTGGAGCAGGTTGAGAGCTTCAAGTTCCTTGATGTCCACATCACCAACAAACTAACATGGTTCAAGCACACCAAGACAGTTGTGAAGAGGGCACGACAAAATCTATTCCCCCTCAGGAGACTGAAAAGATTTGGCATGGGTCCTCAGATCCTAAAAAGGTTCTACAGCTGCACCATCGAGAGCATCCTGCCTGGTGGCATCACTGCCTGGTATGGCAACGGCTCGGCCTCCGACCGCAAGGCACTACAGAGGGTAGTGCGAACGGCCCAGTTCATCACTGGGCCAAGCTTCCTGCCATCCAGGACCTCTATACCAGGCGGTGTCAGAGGAAGGCCCTACAAATTGCCAAAGACTCCAGCCACCTAGTCATAGACTGTTCTCTCTGCTACCGCACGGCAAGCGGTACCGGAGCAGCAAGTCTAGGTCCAAGAGGCTTCTAAACAGCTTCTACCCACAAGCCATAAGACTCCTGAACATCTAGTCAAATGGCTACCCAGACTATTTGCATTGCCCCCCACCCCCTATTTACACCACTGCTACTCTCTGTTGTCATCTATGCATAGCCACTTTAATAACTCTACCTACATGTACATACTACCTCAAATAACCAGTACCCCCGCACATTGACTCTGTATCGGTACCCCCCTGTATATAGTCTCGCTATTGTTATTTTACTGCTGCTCTTTAATTACTTGTTACTTCTATCTCTTATTCTTATCCATATTTTTTTGAAACTGCATTGTTGGTGAGGGGCTCGTAAGTAAGCATTTCACTGTAAGGTTTACACCTGTTGTATTCGGCGCATGTAGCTAATACAATTTGATTTGATTTGATTTAATGTTTACATATCTGGCATTACTCATCTCATGTGTATATACTGTTTTCTATACTATTCTACAGTATCTCATTCACTTAATAATACTTACATATCTTGCATTACTCATCTCATGTGTATATACTGTTTTCTATACTATTCTACTGTATCTCATTCACTTAATAATACATTTACATTTACATTTAAGTCATTTAGCAGACGCTCTTATCCAGAGCGACTTACAAATTGGTGCATTCACCTTATGATATCCAGTGGATATACCCACCCCTCTTCTCCTCTTCCTCCTTCTCTCCACACACACACACACACACACCACACACACACACACACACACACACACACACACACAACACACACACACAACACACACACACACCACACACACCACCACACACACACACGACACACACACACACACCACACACGCACAAACAAACAACACACACACCACCTCCTTCTTCCGGCAATGTATTCATAGCAGCGTAATTAACAACTCTCCATGGATAATGGAGCGAAAGAGAGAAGAGAAGGAGAGAGGGAGAAACAGAGAAGAGAGAGAAAGAGAGAGAGGTAGAGAGAAGGAGAGAGAGAGGAGAGAAGAGGAGGAGGGAGAGACGAAGGAGGAGGAGGGAAGACCAAAGGAGAGAGCGAGAGAGAGAGAGAAAGAGAGAGAGGAGAAGAGAGGAAGAGAAGAAGAGAGACGAGAGAGGTGGAAGAGAGAGACAGAGGACAGCAGAGAGAAGGAAGACGAGGAGAGGCAGAGAGAGAGAGATGAAGACAGAAGGAGAGAGGAGAGACCAAAGGAGAGAAGCCAGAGAGAGAGAGAGATCACTGGAGAGAGAGAGAGAGAGAGAGACAGAAGGAGAGAGGGACTCCTTCTACATGGTGAGCTGAATATAGAAGACCCCCGTCCAAACACGCCGTGAGTATTGGTGGCGTGTGTATGGCTTGTGTATGCTTGGACTTGTGTGGTTGTGTGTTGTGCAATGTGGATGTGATGTGATGTGTCTGTGTGCTGTGTGTGTTGTGTGTGTGGTGTGTGTGTGGTGCTTGTTGTGTGTGTGTGTGTGTGTGTGTGGTGTGTGTGTTGTGTGTCTGTGTGTGTCTTGGTGTTGTGTGTGTGTCTCGTGTGTAAGTAGCTCCCTTTCGTGCCTATTTCCAAGGCTGGCCATAATGGGGGCAACACCATGTTCCGCACTCAGCAATCCTCCCAGGAGAGACAGGCATGGAATGCGAGGTTGACTTCCAGGAAGAAAGAAATGTCCGGATGTAGGCATGTACAGGCCATGAAGATCAATGCTGTAATCTTTTACCCTGGGATGGGTGCCTAGGAATGCTGTAATAATGTAATTTCCTCTGGAGCGGTTCAACAAGAGGAGTTCAAAAGGAAGGAAGTTGGCTTGGTTTAGTCATCAATAGCAAACCCAAACTATGTCGACTGAATAGTCAACTGATCGTTTTTAAAGGTGAGCCTAGAAAAAAGAATGATGGTTGGAGGTTGAGAGAGAGAGTAAAGTGAGAGAGAGAGAGAGGTTAAAGCGAGAGAGAGAGAGAGAGAGAGAGAGACGAGAGAGAGAGCAGAGAGACGAGAGAGAGAGGAGAGTGACCTGTTTGCCACAAGAAAATGGCAGCCAGTGAAGCACAAACACCATTGTATAATACAACCATTATTTATGTTTATTTAACTATTTACACATAATATGACATTATGTAATGTCTTTTAATCTTTTGGAACTCTTTGGTGAGTGTAATGTTTACTATTCATTTTTATTGTTTATTTCACTTTGGTTGAAAAAAGGTGATATCTATTTTCACCTTGCTTTGGCAATGTTAACATATGTTTCCCATGCCAGTAATGCCCTTGAATTGAATTTGGATTTATTTGAGAGACAAGAACAGAGAAAGATAGACTGAAGTTTTAGATCAAGAGAGTCAGAGGACAGTTGATGAAGTGATGATATTGAATAAACTGAGTGGGATGTGATGGCGCTGCCAGCTTGGTGTCGAGAGGAGAGAGATACCAGGATGTAGCAGGGAAGAAGTCTGTGCCAGCACTTAGAGGACCAGACTGTCTCTCTGTCTCCGATGTGTGTGTCGTGCTGGAGTGAATGTGTCTGTCCCCGGTGTGCCAATGTTGCCATTCAAAAATCAAATCAAATCAAATTTATTGGTCACATACACACATTAATATATATAGATATGGACAAGCGATGTCAGAGCGGGAGCGGACAAAATACAGTAGAATAGTATAGAAAAAACAGTATATACTGTAACATAGGAGATGAAGTAATGCAAGATATGTACGATGTGACATAAGAAAACCCATGGTTAACATAGAGATTCTGGGAACATCAGAAGTTGGGGAAATGAACTAATTCGTGTAATCCCTCACGACGCCAGGTCAGCGGAGTCAATCACACCTTCCGGAGACACCTGAAACCCCACCTCTTTAAGGAATACCTAGGATAGGATTAAAGTAATCCTTCCAACCCCCCCCCCCCCCCCCCCCTTAAAGAGTTAGATCACTATTGTAAGTGGTATGTTCCACTTGGAG
>NW_019945370.1:62672-68722 GCF_002910315.2 Salvelinus sp. IW2-2015
AGGGTGCCATAGGTCCCAGGTCCAAAGTAGTGCACTATATCGGGAATAGGGTGCCATTTGGGACGCAACCTTGAACTCTATTTTCAGAGCAGGAACTCCCCCAGCACCATGGCAACAGACGGTAATTAAACCAAATGGAGGGTGAAAGATTGAAGAGCTTTTTCCTTCTTTATCCCCTCTAGTCTTCATTTGTGTTCATCTGGTCATAGGCCTTTACCTGCATCCCAAATGGCACCCTATGGGCCCTGGTCAAAAGTAGTGCACTATATAGGGAATAGTGTACCATTTGGGACASAGATTATATCTGCCAGTTGCTGTAGGTTAATCCAGTAGGACATAGCACAAATAACTACCACCTCATTTTCCCCATGTAACCTCTTGTTCACCTCTCATTCAAGGCCCCCCCAAAAAAACAGAGCCTTGAATCTTGTCAATAGACAGTGTTTAATATTACCCCTGTTGCTCCTGTGGAATGAAGTGCTGTTCCTGAGAATGATCTGAGAGGTACTTCCACACCGCAGTAGATCTGTGTTCGGCATTTAACATCAGCCCAATAACTACATTGTGACAGCATCATTGAGCATCCCCAGGCAGATTGAAATGCTTTATGATGTGTCAGTCGACAGGTTACCACATGATTATGCTACTTAGGGAAGCTACTTTTAGAGCAGTMAGGCCTAATGTTTTACATCTCTTCATTGGGTCTTGATTCAGACATTGTCAATTAATTGATTCTCAATCTTTAAATGTTTTATATACTTTTACCCATTTTTTATGATGTCCAATTGATAGTTACAGTCTTGTCTCATCGCTGCAACTCCCCTACGGACTCGGGAGAGGCGAAGGTCGAGAGCCATGCGTCCTCTAAAACACGACCCTGCTTCTTGACACACTGCTCGCCTTCACCGGAAGCCAGCCATACCAACGTGTCAGAGGAAACACCGTCCAGTTGGTGACCCGGAAGTCAGCTTGCAGGTGCCCGGCCCGCCACAAGGAGTCACTAAAGCGCGATGGGCCAAACACCGACCTAACTCGGACGACGCTGGGCCAATTGTACGCAGCCTCATGGGTCTCCCGGTCACGGCCGGCTGTGGCACAGCCTGGGATCGAAACCGGGTCTGTAGTGATGCCTCAAGCGCTGTGATGCAGTGCCTTAGACCGCTGTGCCACTCGGGAAGCCAATTCTCAATGTTATAGAGATTCAATAACGATCCTTCGTAGAGTCCGACCGATAGTTTTTTTGGGGTCCGATACCGATTCCCGACTAAGCTTGCCGATACATCTGCCGATATACTGTTTTACAGCGGGGAAATGAAAACGGGTCAATTTTCCACACTGGGTTCTCAGAAGTTGCCATCCAAAAGAGCCAATAGTCCAAGAAATATGCCTCAAATGCCATGAGAACGACCCATACTAGCCGAGGTAATATTATGAACAGATGTAATGACATCATGAGAACGACCCATACTAGCCGAGGTAATATTATGAACATGAGCGTGGAATGTTTCTTTTTGACTCGCCGATTTTGACCCAATGTGTTTTTGAGCGAATTGTTTTCTGATCTATGCAAATTGTAATCGACGGAATAATGATTCGGAAGCTGCGTTTTACACCCGAAGAACTTCAGATTTTTTTTACAGGACGGGGCAGAGCATCGCTGATCGACCGGTCGTGTTGTGGATAGTGCACTTTGACAGCACGATCTGAGGTGGGTCTACTTGTTATTTATTGCCTATGAATAGGCTTAGCCATTCCACAGATAGCCACTGCTGCCAAAAGAATTCATTGCATTACATACGCTGAAACAGATACGAGGCATGTTTATCGGTAAGTAGCCGAGCTGCTGTTTGATTTTGCTTTACGCTTCAGTAGCGTTTAAAATTGTATTTATATTTCTCAGGTTGTCGGACGCCTCACTTCTCCTTTTAGCTCCACCATGCTGCACCAGTTTGCAGCGATCCTGCGGCCCGCCCTCATTCTGAGGTCGGGGAAACATTTTGGACGAGTCCGCGGGTCAAAACCTAGCTCCGCTGACGCAGCCTGTACCGATGGCTGCCCAGCCAGCACGCGCGGCGACTTGGCACACACCCTCACAAGGACCCGATGGAGCCCTTGACTCGCCCGCAAGGAGCCAAGGAATTTTATTTATAGTCTTACCCCACCGAACGCACCAACCCTGCTTAGAGAACTGCACGGTTTGAGTTCGATGAGCAATAGCTCAAGGTAGAACTAAGAACGTAGCCCAACTGGAAAAGTGTGTTCACGTCCCGAGTTGCACGGAGAGTTCGTATGTGTCCACTGCTGGTCCTTTTACCGGTAGTCCCACCCTAGGCTAAACTGCATTGGTCCAGGAACACTAATGAAAAATACGGTATTGTTTCCAAATGTAGTGTGTAAAAAAATAAATGTTCTCTAGATCTATTACATTGTACTATAGGTCCATTACAGAACACTTACTCTCATAAGTAAACAGTAACGTTATTCCTCTATTGATATTTCAATACATTCTGCCCTCAGACTCGGGAGATTTCTGGATCTGTAAAAGTAGGTGAGGATAGATGCTTATGCCCGTGTTGTACAGCAGCATCTGTAATGTGTGTGTGCTGTGTGTGTTGTGTGTGTGTCGTGTGGGTGTAGTGTGTGTGTAGTGTTGTGTGTGTTAGTGTGTGTGTGTGTGTGTGTGTGTTGTGTGTGTGTGTGTGGTGTGAGAAGATGGAGAGAGGGGAGAGAAGAAGAAAACACAGGGAGAGAGAATAGAGAGAGAGCAAGGATTGAATGAGAGGAGACACAGGGGAGAGAGAGCAGAAGAGATTGGGAGAGAGAGAGGACCAGGGAGCGAGGGGGAGAGAGAGAGAGAGAGAGGGGAGACAGGGAGCGCGGGAAGAGGGGGGAAGAGGATACAGAGAGCAAGGGAGTAGAGGGAAAGAGAGAGACGGGAGCGAGGAGGTACAGAGAGAGAGAAGAGGGCAGGGGGGACTGAGAGAGCCAAGTGCAGAGAGCATTTCATGCTTGCAAGATGATGTCGTACTGATCCCAGTAGGGGTTGAGCTGTTGAAGCACACTGCCTCCTGCTCTCTCGGTTGGTCAATAGGGGCAGATGTCTCCTGGTCACGTGGGCTGAGTGGGATGCTTCAGACTGTTACTCCTATAGGGAGCAGATGTCTCCTGGGTCACATCAGGTGAGTGGGTTTGGCTCTGTCTTCCCCCCCAGGAACCCTTGATAACCCCCCCAAGGGGAGCAGATTGTCTCCGTGGGTCACATGAGGGCATGGAGTGGGGATGCTTCAGGACTGTACCATAGAGCAGATGTTCCTGGATCCACCAGGAGGGCGAGAGGGATGTTCAGGACTGTTACCCCACTAGGAGCAGATGTCTTCCTGGGTCACGTTAGGGTCTGCAGGAGGGGGATCGGGTCAGGCTGTTTACCCATAGGGAGCAGGGTTCCTGGTCCATGGGACTGAGTTGGGTGCGTCAACTGTTACCCATAGGAGCAGATGTCTCCTGCGGTCACATAGGGACTGAGTGGGATGCCTTCAGACTGTTTTTTCCAATAGGGAGGCAGATGTTCTCCTGGTATCACGTAGGGCTGAGGTGGGAGGCCTTCAGACTGTTACCCTAGGGGCAGATGTCTCCGGGGTCACATAGGGCTGGGTGGGATGCTTTCAGACTGTTACCAATAGGGAGCAGAGTCTCCTGGCGTCCACATAGGGCTGAGTGGGATGTTTCAGACTGTTCTCCTAGGGAGCGATGTCTCCTGGCCTTAATCAGTACATATGTGCGCTGGATGCTGTTTCTAGGTATAAACCTACTGAGAGACATTTGTCCACCTGGTTTGGTGTTCGGGTAAACACACAGTCCATTTTAGGGTCCTAGCCCAGGCGATCCATCCACGGGTCCTATCCCACGGTCCCAGCCCGGGTCCCAGCCCAGAAGGTCCAGCCAGAGTCCTATCCCAGGGCTCCTATCCCAGCGGTTCCCAGCCCAGAGTCCCAATCCCAGGGGTCCAATCTAGAGCGTCCAGTAGCCCACGGTCACCAGCCAGGGTTCTAGCCCAGGCGGTTCAATCCAGAGCGTCCCAGCCCAGGTCCTATCCCAGAGTCCTATCCAAGGCGTCCTATCCCAGGGTCTGTATCCCACGGTCCCAGCCCAGGTCTTATCAGGAGTCCATCCCAGGGGCTATCCCAGGGTTCCTATCCCAGGTCCAGCCCAGGATCTATCCGGGTTGCCAGCCCAGGGTCCTCTATCCCAGGTCCCAGCCCAGGGTCCGTATTCCGGGGTACAATCCAGGCGTTCCTATTCCCATGGTACCTATCAGGCGTTCCTATTCCCAGCGTCCTATCAGGGTTCCCAGCCAGGCGGTCCTATCCAGAGTCCTATCCAGCGCGTCCTATCAGGGTCCCTATCCCGAGTCCAGCCCGGATCCTAGTTCCCGGTCCCCCAGGGTCCTATCCCAGGTCCCGCCAGGGTCCTTCCCGGGTCCCAGCCCAGGTCTCCCAGGGTCCCAGGCCCAGGTGGCCAATCCCAGGAGTCTAATCCAGGTCCCATCCCAACGGTCCCAGCCCAGGGTTCCCAGCCCGCCAGGTCCCAACCCAGGTCCTATACAGGGTCCTATCCAGGGTCCCGCCCAGGGCTCCTTCCCAGGGTCCGTATCCCAGGGTTCCCAGCCCAGGGTCCAATCCAGAGGTCCGCATCACCAGGGGTCATATCCCAGGAAAGCTATAGTCCTAGCCCAGGTCCACCGTCCCAGCAGGTCACGCATTTCCCAGCAGGGTCCTATCCCAGGGTCCCAGCCCAGGGTCTCTATGGATCCCTTTTAATCTGTAGGTCCTCCTCATGTTCACTGTATAGATGTTCTGTTCATATAATCGTGGTGTCTCTCTAACGTATAGAACAGTATGATGTGATCAGTATTATTTCTAGACTGCTGACCTCTCCGAATTCGTAGAGGGGAAAGAAACAGCTATTGTTACTTCTCTACATGGGCCAGTACAGGAACAGAGAAGAATAGGTTGTGTATACTCAGCCCACTAACAGAGATTCACTGCAGCCCTCTATTTTCTCTCCAGATGGTTTTATAACGATTGAGAGGACTAAGGTTCAGATGCGTTCCTCTGTTTTATTGCCGCCTGTTGAGGTTATCATGTGGACGGACACATTCCCTTATGGTCATTTAGCAACAGCGTACTTTAAGCGGACAATAGATTTGATGTGCCTCTTATGTTGTGATCAGCGACTGTCAGTGTTAAACATACATCTGTTCATGAATAATACCTCCTGTAGTATGGGTCGCCTTCATGATGGTCATTACATCTGTTCATAATATTACCTCGGTTAGTTATGGGCTCGTCTCTACCTGACGTCATTAATTGTGTCCATAATATTACCCCATCGGCTTATAGTATGGGTCAGTTCTCGTGATGTCATTACAATCTGTGCATAATTATTTACCTCGGCTAAGCTATGGGCTCGTTCTTCATGACGTCAATTACATCTGTTCGTATATTACGTCGGCTCGTATGGGTCGTTCTCATGACGTATTAACAGCTGTTCATAATGACCTCGGTAGTATGGGTCGTGCTCGTGAGGTCATATAACATTGTTCATAATATTACCATCAGGCTAGTATGGGTCGGTTTTGACGTCATTACATCTGTTTCTAAATTACCTGGGCTAGTATGGGTCGTTTATCTGTGATGTCATTACATCTGTGCTAATATTACCTCGGCTAGTATGGGTCCGTTCTCATCGATTGTTCAGTTACATCGGTGTCTAAATATTGACCTCAGCGTAGGATGGGTCGTTCTCATGATTGTCATTTACATCTGTGGATAATATTACCTCTGGCTAGTATTGGTCGTTTCGTGATGTCATTAATCTAGTCATAATATGTACCTCAGCTAGAGGGGTCGTATCTCATGATTCTTTATCTGTTCATAATTTACCTCGGGCTAGCTTTTATGGGTCGTTTCTCATGATGTCTTACATCTGTGAGTGATATTTACCCTCTGTAGTATGGGTCGGTCTCGGATGTCAGTTACATGTTTCGATAC
>NW_019945370.1:70338-73413 GCF_002910315.2 Salvelinus sp. IW2-2015
GTACCTCTCAGATCATTCTCAGGAACAGCACTTCATTCCACAGGAGCAACAGGGGTAATGTTAAACACTGTCTATTGACAAGATTCAAGGCTCTGTTTTTTTGGGGGGGCCTTGAATGAGAGGTGAACAAGAGGTTACATGGGGAACAAGAGGTGGTAGTTATTTGTGCTATGWCCTACTGGATTAACCTACAGCAACTGGCAGATATAATCTGTGTCCCAAATGGTACACTATTCCCTATATAGTGCACTACTTTTGACCAGGACCCATAGGGTGCCATTTGGGATGCAGGTAAAGGCCTATGACCAGATGAACACAAATGAAGGCTAGAGGGGATAAAGAAGGAAAAGGCTCTTCAATTTGGTTTAATTACCGTCTGTTGCCATGGTGCTGGGGGAGTTCCTGCTCTGAAAATAGAGTTCAAGGCTGCGTCTCAAATGGCACCTTATTCCCTATATAGTGCACTACTTTAGACCTGGGGCCTATGGGCATTATATAGGGAGTCAAGGGCAGGGCAGCCATTAGGGGGGAGGGGGGTACCAATGATCCCCCAAGAGGAGTCAGTTTCCTGCAGTCTTGATCCCCAAGGGGAGTCAGTTTCCTACAATCTTTATCCTCAAGGGGAGTCAGTTTCCTGCAGTCTTGATCGTCAAGGGGAGTCAGTTTCCTACAGTCTTGACCCCCAAGGGGAGTCAGTTTCCTACAGTCTTGATCCTCAAGGGGATTCAGTTTCCTACAGTCTTGACCCCCAAGGGGATTCAGTTTCCTGCAGTCTTGATCCTCAAGGGGAGTCAGTTTCCTACAGTCTTGATCCCCAAGAGGAGTCAGTTTCCTACAGTCTTGATCCCCAAGGGGAGTCAGTTTCCTACAGTCTTTATCCTCAAGGGGAGTCAGTTTCCTAAAGTCTTGATCCCCAAGAGGAGTCAGTTTCCTACAGTCTTTATCCTCAAGGGGAGTCAGTTTCCTACAGTCTTGACCCTCTTGATCAAAGGGAGTCAGTTTCCTGCAGTCTTGATCCCCAAGGGCGTAAGTTTCCAGTCTTGATCCCCAAGGGGGAGTCAGTTTCCTGCAGTTTGAATCCCCAAGGGGAGCAGTTTCCTGAGTCTTGATCCAAGGAGAGTCAGTTTCCTAAGTCTTGATCCCAATAGTGTAGTCAGTTATTCCTACAGTCTTGATAAAGAGGAGTCAGTTTCCTACAGTCTTGATCCTCAAGGGAGTCAGTTTACTACAGTTATTGATTCCTCAAGGGGAGTCAGTTTCCTACAGTCTTGATCTCAAAGGGGAGTCAGTTTCCTACACGTCTTGATCCCCAAGGGAGTCAGTTTCTACAGTCTTGATCCCCAAAGGGGAGTCAGTTTCCTACAGTCTTGATCCCAAAGGGAGTCAGTTTCCTGCAGTCTTGATCAAAGGAGTCAGTTTCCTGCAGTCTTGATCCAAGAGAGTCAGTTTCCTGCAGTATTGATCCCCAAGGAGGAGTCAGTTTCCTCAGTCTTGATCCCAAGGGGAGTCAGTTTCCTGCAGTCTTGATCCCAAGAGGAGTCGTTTCCTGCATTTGATCCCCAAGAGGAGTCAGTTCCTGCAGTCTTGATCCCAAGAGGAGTCAGTTTCCTGCAGTTTGATCCCCAAGAGGAGTCAGTTTCCTACAGTCTTGATCCCCAAGAGGAGTCAGTTTCCTGCAGTTTGATCCCCAAGAGGAGTCAGTTTCCTGCAGTATTGATCCCAAGAGGAGTCAGTTTCCTGAGTCTTGATCCTCAAGGGGAGTCAGTTTCTGCAGTCTTGATCCCCAAGGGAGTCAGTTTCCTGCAGTCTTGATCCCCAAAGGGAGTCAGTTTCCTGCAGTCTTGATCCAAAGGGAGTCAGTTTCCTGCAGTCTTGATCCCAAGGGGAGTCAGTTTCTAAGTCTTGATCCAAAGGGGAGTCAGTTTCCTGCAGTCTTGATCCCAAAGGGGAGTCAGTTTCCTGCAGTCTTGATCCCAAAGGGAGTCAGTTTCTGCAGTCTTGATCCCAAAGGGGAGTCAGTTTCCTCAGTCTTGATCCTCAAGGGGATCAGTTTCCTGCAGTCTTGACCCAAGGGGATTCAGTTTCTGCAGTCTTGACCCCAAGGGGAGTCAGTTTCCTACAGTCTTGACCCAAGGGAGTCAGTTTCCTGCAGTCTTGACCCCCAAGGGGAGTCGTTTCCTGCAGTCTTGATCCTCAAGGGGAGTCAGTTTCCTACAGTCTTGATCCTCAAGGGGGTCAGTTTCTACAGCTTGATCTCCAAGAGGAGTCAGTTTCCTGCAGTCTTGATCCCAAGGGGAGTCAGTTTCCTACGTCTTGATCCCAAGGGGAGCAGTTTCCTACAGTCTTGATCCCAGAGGGGAGTCAGTTTCCTACAGTCTTGATCCTCAAGGGGAGTCAGTTTCCTACAGTCTTGATCCTCAAGGGGAGTCAGTTTCCTACAGTCTTGATCCTCAAGGGAGTCAGTTTCCTGCAGTCTTGATCCAAGGGGAGTCAGTTTCCTCAGTCTTGATCCTCAAGGGGAGTCAGTTTCTACAGTCTTGATCTCAAGGGGAGTCAGTTTCCTACAGTCTTGATCCTCAAGGGGAGTCAGTTTCTACGTTTGATCTCAGGGGAGTCAGTTTCTACAGTCTTGATCTCAGGGGAGTCAGTTTCCTACAGTCTTGATCCTCAAGGGAGTCAGTTTCTACAGTCTTGATCTCAAGGGGATGTCAGTTTCCTACAGTCTTGATCCTCAAGGGAGTCAGTTTCTACAGTCTTGATCCTCAAGGAGTCAGTTTCCTACAGTCTTGATCCTCAAGGGAGTCAGTTTCCTACAGTCTTGATCCTCAAGGGAGTCAGTTTCCTACAGTCTTGATCCTCAAGGGGAGTCAGTTTCCTACAGTCTTGATCTCCAAGGGAGTCAGTTGACTGCGACAGTGTCACCTTCATGGTGTAGGTCTATAGTCCTGGGTCTCTAGGGCTTGTGTACATGTACAGGCAGGGGGAGACAGGCAGGCAGACAGGCAGGCAGACAGTTAGACAAAGAGTTATGCAACAAACATGCAGTTAGACAGAGAGGCATGCAGATGGGGAGGG
>NW_019945370.1:74399-88688 GCF_002910315.2 Salvelinus sp. IW2-2015
CTAGGTACCTCACTGGTAACCCACTGTACCTTACCACAGTAGCGAGCCTAGGACCCCACTGTAACCCACTGTACCGTTACCCCAGTAGCGAGCCTAGGACCCACTGTAACACTGTACCGTACCACAGTAGCGAGCTAGGACCCCACTGTAACCACTGTACCGTTACCCACAGTAGCGAGCCTAGGACCCCTGTAACCACTGTACCTACCCAGCGAGTTAGGAGCCTAGACCCACTGTACCCACTGTACTCGTTACCCACAGTAGCGAGCCTAGGCACCCCACTGTAACCCACTGTACCGTTACCCACAGTAGCGAGCCTAGGACCCCACTGTAACCCACTGTACCGTTACCCACAGTAGCGAGCCTAGGACCCCACTGTAACCCACTGTACCGTTCCCACAGGTAGCGTTTGCATGCTTTGATGCTTTATGCTTTCAAGCCACAGCGGTCATGACATCTTGTATTTTACTATGATGTGTCTGACGTATCTCACACGCGTCAGTTTGTTGTGATTTACTACTGTAGGTCTGTGCGCCTTAGTGCCTAGTAGCCACGGCAACACTTTGTGTGTTCAGTCTCACAAGTGTCAAGATTGTTGATCGTTTAAAGGTTTCTTTATGAAACCTGCAGAGATATACAGYATTTCTGCTCTTTCCTTTCCCAGTTAACTTGATTTGTGTAAGAATAACAAAGTAGTGATGCATCTGTTGTTGAGGGCATCTTGATCGGCGAGGTGAAACTCTTCTCTGTAAGGGCCAATAACAGCCAGCCTTTCACTCTTCTCAACTATTCAACTTGAGAAATCATTTCTGCTCTGAATGTTGTTTCATTAAAATGCAAGTCATACACAACTGTAGACACAAAGTAAAATGTTGTGTTGATGTTAATGTATGCGGGGACAACCTGAGGACAGCCATTACATGCTCAGGGTTACCAGATGGGGCTGCCAGATAGACTAATGTAATAACTGGGGAAGTGACAAAGTCATGACAATGTAATATACACATCTCTGTGACACAACACCACAGATGAGGGAAATATTCAAAGTTCATGTCTGAAGAGTAAAGATGAGACATTGTACTGAAGGTATTAGACAACCTGAAGAAAACACTATTTGTCATATTGGCATTAGTATCTTATTACYGTCCTSTCTGTTTAATTTCTCATCCTTTTCTCCCTCCATCCTCTCTCTTTCCTCTGACTCTATCCTTCTCTCTTCCTGTTTCTCCCTCCATCCTCTCTCTTTCCTCTGTTCTCCTCTGACTCTATCCTTCTCTCTTCCTGTTTCTCCCTCCATCCTCTCTCTCTAATTCCTTAGGGTTGGACCATCCTTCTCTCATTCCTGTTTTCAGTGTGCCATTTCGGCTCTCTTCCTTAAGTTTCCACCTCTCCCTTCATCTCTCCATCTTTCTCGACTCTATCCTTCTCTCTTCCTGGTTTATTCTCCCTTCTCCTCTTCTTCTCTCTTTTCTCTCTCTCTTACTACTATCTTCTCTATCCTTTCTGCTACTTCCTGTTCTCCCTCATCCTCTCTCTTTTCCTTCTGATTGTATAATTCCTTCTCTTCCTGTTTTCTCCCTCCATCCTCTCCTTTCCTCTCTTTCCTCTGACTCTATCCTTCTCTCTTCCTGTTTCTTATCCTCTCATGCCTCTCTCCTTCTACTCTCTCATCCTTTTTACTCTACTTACATAGTATCTTTCCGTGCCCATCCTCTTTGATTCAGTCCTTGACAACTCTTTCTTCCCTTCTCGATCCTCTCTGGCTTTCTCTCTTCTCCTCTGACTGCATCTCTCATTCACTTCCAATGGCAACTCTGTTTCTCCCTCCTATCCTCGTCGGTTCTTCCCTTCTCTTTTCTTCTCTGGCTTCTATATTTTCGTTTCTCTCTTTATACCTGCTCTTCCCTCCTCCTCGCAGTCCTCTCCATTTGCTTCTCCCTCTCCATTTTCCCACTCTGGACTCCTATACACTTCTCTCTTTCCTTGTTCCATCTCACCTCACCTATTTCCTCCCTTCTATTCTATGTGATCTGAAGGGCCATCTTCTCAAACTTATGTTTGTAGCCACCCATCTCCTTTTAATCCTTTCACTCTAGCTCTTCTCTGGATGTACTGTCTCCTTCTTACAGTTTTCTTCCTTTCAGTCTTGGCAAGCTCCGACAGCACGTCCTTGCATCCAGCAACGTGTAGTACTAGTGTAGCGTCATTACCTTCGTCAGCAGTCGGTTGTAGTCCGCAGGTCTTGCTGCAGCAGTGTTCAGTGGGACTACTTGCTCGCACGCAGACTTTGGGTTCATTGTAGGGTTCCTTTGGTTTCAGCATGCTTAGATGGTGTAGTTTATGAGGTCATTTGCCTTCGTCAGGCGTAGTGGTTGTAATGATGTGAGTTCTTATGCATCCTGGCGTGGATTTAGTGGCGTCCTTGCTCCTTAGTCATTGTTTGGTTTTTTGAGGTGGGTGTCTTTGCTTCACAGCTGATGGGGTATAAGTAGGTTACTTGTTCCAGCCAGATGGGGTCCTAGTGAGGTCTCTCGCTCCAAGCGAGCATGATGTCAGTTGTGGAGTTGTTAGTGGTCGTCTTTGGCCTACACTTACAGGAGGGAAGTGTCTTCAGAGGAGTAGTGTGGGAGTAGAGAGAGAGGAGGGACTGTCCTTCAGAACTATGGGCTATGAAACACGTTTCTTCCTCGCTCGCTTCTCCAATTTCAAGTATTTCAAATTTTATTAGGGGACTTTTTTGACCTTAATGGCACAGTCCTGAATAGGATAGTTGGGGTTTAAATGACATATTTTACATCATAGAACGTTTGAAATGTAAACCATGATAAAAAAAATGACACAGTTAAGACATAGACTCACAGGAGGTTTCCCGGATAATGAAAATTATTTCAAACACCCTTCAAGATTGTTCTCATTTATTTCATGTCCTGTTTATGATGATGTCAGTAATCAGATATTTTGTACTAAAAACAAAGGGATATTATTAACATTATACACAACAAGGTAAATATATGGTTTTGAATAATATGCTACAATCGTTGTTTAATCTGTGTCTATCACTTTAGGTTGCCCTTTTCTGGAAGAAAGTGTTGGCAGGAAAGGTCATCAACATAATTTTTTGTGCTCAGACTAGTTTTGAATGGCCCCTGTGACACTGTGGAATTTACCCAATAGGTCATCATGATTGAGTTTTTCATACAAAAGAATCGGTATCTTGTTTCTATGAATTCTTTAGTGGAAGATTTGTGGTTAGGTCTGAGGGAAAAATTAATTGTGTCTCTAAACTTGGCCCTAGTACATGTGACACATTTTGGCAGAAGAGGTTAGTCACTCTCTAACACGAGCTATCCTTGTCTCGCATACAAGTCGATATCCATGACTCTTTGGATACATAAAATGTTGTATGTTTTTTGTCCCCCAACACGCACTTTCCCATTCCCAATTTTTACTATTATAGAGCGCACAGTCCTGACAAGTGAGTCAAATTAATTAGACTACATAGTTTATCATTTTACCAAACATAACATCCAAGGGATAAGAGACGACATTTTGCCTTTGTTCATTGGGTTTGTCTTCAGATTCTAAGTTTTAGGTTGTGCAGATCGCCGCGTTCTGTCCGTCACTGGCAGAGCGAACACTTCCTAACCGGGCGCCGAAAAAAGGGTTTGTGTGGGAGCAGGGAATGGGAGTGGCTAGGCCTCGACAATTGTCTTGTTCGTTTGAGGAGAATTAATGCTTGTCTATTGTTTTTTTACGTTGTTTTATTTTTACATCGGTACCCCGGTACTCAGGTTTCATTACATAGCAGTCGAGAATAGTATCTGGGACATATTCAGACGATTTTGTAGACGTCATGATAACTAGTCATCGTTCCCTACCAGAAACTATGAGCTTTCCCGATATACGACCTTCTTTCAGCTGATTTTCGCGTTCCACCACTATACCCCTGAGGATCTGAATCCGCAAAGCCCGGCGGACTCGGCTGTGCGATGTGGGCCGAAAAAAGGAAGGGGAAAATCGTGGCTCGGTCTCGTGGTCAGGTCTTCAGCGAGTGACAATGGCACATTCCTGCGCTCCATCTTCGCCTAGCATCCCACTAACTCGCAATGTCAGTTCTCCACCTGCGACCAATAATAGGTTGAAACTGAGAAATCCGTAGCGCTTAATTCGGGTAGCTCCATTTTTCCATAGGAGAGGGACATGTCCAGGGAGTTGCGCCCTCAGACGCAACAAGGTCGACTACGTGCTCATACACGGATCAGATGGCTAAAGAACACTCAAGGCACGCCCAGTTACAGACGGAGTCGGTGACAGCCAGGCCACTGGTAATTACTTCAATGCATCTCTCGCTCGGACAGAAATACAAAGGGCTTCCGGGTATTGAGGAGATGGGGCGGCGGGTAATGCTCTTAGGTTTTGATTTAACCCGATAGGAGGCAGTGGGGAATGTATATCATTTAAATATACAACTAATACTACCCACCCTTAACAGACCAGACTCATAATGTCTATCCGTTTCCTGTTCACCTGATCATAAGAGACCATCACGTACTACCCCAAGGATCAGGAATAGTCGACCGCATTAATCTACCACTACAACACGCCGGAATTTCTCGCATCATAATCACAGCTCACCGTTTTAATTAATTATTGCCACCCCAAGATGGGAGCTTAGAACACGACATGCGTCTAGTGCCCATTTTGATGAACGACACTTTTTATATCTGACTCTTTGTGAAGACGTGGACACACCACCCAGCAACACACCGTGGTAGGTTTCGCTATTCGCTCATACGTTCTGGTGGATTACAGGTTCTAAATTACAACCTGGCTAATCTAAAAACCAATAAACTCCTAGCAGATCCCCATCTATGCAAAGCGGATAGCGCTTGTCTGGCTGCTTCGGGTCTGTGAAAGTAGCACAGGGTAGACTATTGCTCACCCACATTCCTACCATAACTTTCCCGCCGTATCGGCTGATATAAGGGCTTCCGACCCTCCGCCCCCTTTCTGGAAACGATAGAATGCCACTAAAGACTGACACAATTTTCTCGTTGATGTGCCAGCCGCCTCTCCAAACAGAAGAACTGGCAAACAATACAAATCTCCCGCGCCTACAGGCCGATAATCACACGCCTGGATTCGGACATATCTGAGCAAATCCCACCCTTTTCAATTTACTTTGACCCTTCGATACAGGCGGCAGAGGCCAAATATGGAAGTAATAGTTCACGCAATCGCGTGGCCCTAATCGAACAATATTATGAGTAGATGGTATGACTGATTAGCGGTGAGTGCGATTCTCACAAGTTAGGAAGCTGCTATTGATCGACTGTCAGTAACCGCACAACCAACAGATTACTATACCAGCATTCTCCCAAAACCCCCGAAAACCGTGGGCCTAATGACGGTGGCGAAATAAGGTCGACGTTGGAAAACTGAAAGCGCGACACCGACTGCTTGTTATACCACGCAACTGACTGGAAGGCATGACCGAATACAAACGCGTGTAGCTATTCTCTCCGCAAGGCATCAAACAGGCTACGATACTCCAGTACAGATGAGCAGGATCAGAAGCGTCGAATTTCAACAGCTCAGGACACAAGAGGTATGTGGCAGGGGTCTTGACAGTTCATTCATGTGATTTGACATAAATAGTAGAAAACCAGGCCCCGTCGAGTGACAATCCAGGATGTCTTGCTCCCAGACGCTGAAAACATAGGCTTTTTGGCCCGCTAATTAGAGGCATCACTACAAGTGCCACTCGACACGAGCCCCCTACCAAAACCTTGCGGGCTCTCCCTTCATTTTGCAGCCAAGAGGTGAGTGTAAAAACATCTTAAACGTTCATATCCCGTCGATCAAGGCATGCAGGCTCCAGACGGCAGTTCCCAGCCGCGTCCTCAATAGAGGGGCATACAGACAGTACGCAGTCTGGACTTTGTGTGTGTTTTAGCGGAGATATTTCAATCAATCCTTATGCCACAGTCTAAGCTGTTGAGCCGCAATGAGTGTGAAGTATGGGAGCCACCATGTACGTATGTAACCATGGGTTTCGACAAGGAACGGCATCATTAAGGGTAAACGTGAAGGCTAAAGGGAAACGAGAACTACGCGCACCCCAGTAGCACTCACTTTACCGGAGTGGCATTACCATGAGAGTTAGCTTGTGAATAGGACTAGTAGCTAAGATGAACGCATCATCAGCACTGTCACACGCCTGAACTCGGGACACCCCTGAGAGGGCACCAAACTTGACGACGCGATAGTGTGGGCTTAACCGCCCCAAATAGAGGTACGCGACTTTAGAGGAAACGACAGGCAGACAGTCCCGTGCGAATGACTAGCACAACACATCTGGCAGCGATACTGGGCCCGTAGTACAACCCCATACATGTACAAGTGACTGTGGAGCAATACACGGAGATAGAGAATGGCTGTGATGCATAACGATTAAACGTAGGACTACAGAGACCAATGTTAGAACGATGAGTACACCTCCAAGAAAGAGGGAAATCCATTGTGCACATGGTACCCGAGTACGAAGAGACTCGAGAGAACAAGCTGTGAGTGATAGGATTCTCGAATGCCAAAGCCCGAGCCCTGGTAGAGCAACTGGGATGAACGCATGGAACTCCTCTCTGGACCGGAGACCCGAGAGCATTCCTACGGACGAAGTGTAACCGCTAATCGAGAGAAGAGGGTAAGGTAGAGCCAGTGCGAAAAGACATCGCATAAGAGCCAAACTCCCTTGCTGTAGATCGCTGACGCATATGAAGACGTAGGGGGGCCACGCCACACAATGGTCGTGGCGCTATGCTGAGAGTACATCCACCTCTGTCCCTGATACACTTGCTCAACCTGCACCTATTGATCAGTCGACACCCCTCACGCTTGCCCCAAAGTGGAGCCATTCGCATCGAACCGCCTCTCCAACTACAAATCTAAGGCCAATCGCAACGTGTCTTATGCGCGGATCCTGGCATGCGATACTCATACGAGTTGGGGTAGGCTTTGATCACTGCAGTCCAACTAACAGACGAGACAGAGATGCCCATTATGCAGGAGGAGGAGCGATGGTGATAGTGTACCCTCGCGCAATGGCTAACCATTAGAGCTGCGTCGTGAAATCGGTGAAAATATTACCACCTCATGACTCCTCCTCAAGTACCTCGTCAATTCTAGACATAGCTGTACAATAAGGTAGATGATTGTGTGAGCATCTTGAAGGAGGAACAGCAGCCAAAGGGATGCACCCGCGTCTGCTGATGCACACAGTTCTCCGTAGACCCGTCAGGTATAATGCATTATGAAGGTGGCGAAACGTTTATTAATGTCTTCTCAGAGGTGTTATCTAACTCAATCCACAGTCCAAGAGGACGAGAGCGACTTATTGTCTAGGAGTCCACGACCACATAGGACTATGCCAAAACTAGTTACAGCCGCTTCAGTTTATAAGGTGATACGCCGTGAGCGCGGCTTAAGCCAAAGCGTTCCTTCTTCAACCCTGCTGTAGCATTGCAGCGAAAGGCATGAAATGATATAATTATTCAGGAGCGCATCCTTCATGATGTTTTCAACTCATACATAGGCGACACATCATCAATACATGTCTCATTACGCAGGATTGGGCCCAGCGAACTTTTCAAGAGAGCACTCCACAGTGGTGTCGAGGACTCATTTGTTGGGCAGATCACCCCAACTTCGCTGGGTCTGACTGGCTTATACTGCTGTCCTGCCTCTACAGTACCGGTGTCTAAAGGCCTCTTCCTCATACTGAGACCAGCGCTAGTGCGAGACTCAAACCCTCGTGACAGAAAACAGGGCAATCACCCAAGGTGTGTGCAAACAGCCTGTCACGACTGCCCATCCTTACAGAAGCTTAATCAAATGCCACACCGATGTACATATCAGATAATGGCATAAAACGAAGATTTCAGTTCAAAAGCCCGAACATAAACACCTCCGAAGTCCAAAAGTCTTCGACTGTCCTTGAGTGTGTTTACCCCCGGCTATCATCCAGATAGGGCATAGCAAAGATAAGCCACTAGTCACGTCATAACCACAGGATATGGAATGCATCCAAAGGCAAATTGGTGATCGAGTCAGGTTAATTGAGGAAGAACTTCGGAATGTATCACAACAAGGCTCCTCGACCTAAAACCCTACGATCCACTAGAAAAGTTCCATAGCAGATCTGATTTAACACCACTCCAACGAGAGGCGGCACTGTAATACATAATTATGCTAAGACGACCGCGTCTCTGCCTCACATACTTCACTGGAATACTCAGACATCCACACAGCTCTATCGTATAAAAAAAGAAATGGGAAACTAATTGAGTAAGGAGCACAATATTAACAGTCAAAACGAGAGAGAGAAATGGGACCAGGTCGACAACCTCCTCAGACGACTAATCTTAGCAGTTAATCCTGTCTAATCAATGATTGATAATCTGAATACAGCCCATACTCCAATACGATCTATCGCACAATCTCCATTCATACGCTCACTTATCTGACTTGTGGTGGTATCTAAGTTGCCTAATACAATGCTCATCTGACAATTCGATATGACACCAATATATTAATGACTACATACGAGCTATTGTCATCATAGTCTATACTCTTGATAACCAGTATGCATCATTATGATGTGGTGCAATACTGGCATCACCTCCACCTTAGTCTACACATACTTCATGTCTTATCAATTGTCCTACTTGTAAACTTATAACATCAGTACACATATATATCTTTACAGTCAAAATGAACGAGATTTTATAACAATGGTGCATCAAATTATATTGACACAAAATTTCTCATTATCGTAGCGATATACATCTGCCATAGCCGTTCTACTTTAATGTAACCAACCAACTACCCACTCTACCATATAACTCCCTTATCTATGTGTACCTATGATTCTCTTTCATCCCTTCTCCAACTTGTGTGTACCTTGAAATGTAATGACTAAATAAAAAACAGACAGCAAATAATTACGGAACTTACTCTCTCCCTCATGTAGAACGCACTCGTAAATCCACCCGAGGTAAAAAGATTGTGCTGCGTGAATTGTGTGTGGTGTAGGATGGATGTTTCAACTTCGCAATTATGTGTTAATTAAACTCTTGCATTATCGGAACTAGAAGCACAATGAACATTTCGCTTACACATCTAGCTACTCATAAAACAGTGGCTACCATTACACAACATGTAATCGTGGGCCTTAACTATCCCTAAAAAAGAATTAATGTTTGTATCTCTGATTTATGAAAAATCTTGCTTACGATCTAATGTCTTGTTAGCTGTCACTTCAGGTATACTCCTCCCCCTAGCGCTTCTTGCATTGAAGGGTCACCACTTATTGGTTCGTCATCTACACTGTTGCCTACGAGTACTTGGTACGAGACAGTGATGTGGTGAAAAACAAATTTGCACCGCCGAAACGGGTTGACCAGGAGATAACAGTTCACACTGTGTGGTCCTGTGGTTCTGCTGGAATACCTTGCGGGCCGAAGGAATTGCGGCACAGTAGGGCTCCAAGAAAGAGTGATCTGACGTGGCATACCATTAAAAGAGTCAATATTTCATATCACAATCAAATTAATTCAACGGCTACACATTTGAGCACTATTAGGTGAGCAGTGGGCAGCCTATTAGATAAATTCTAATTGAGGACACCATCAACCCCACAGGCCTTTTTTGGGTTGAGGATGTATGTTTTGGCTGTAGCTCATTCAAGTAATATGGAGAACCAAGTGCGGTTCTGCCGTGTTTAAATAGTTGATTCTAAGATTTGTATTTGATCATGTATATGTTTTTGCTGTTTTCTTTGTTTACGAGGACAAACGGATTGGAGAAAGTGGTTGATCCACACACATCTTCCTGTTTAGATAAATAACTCTTTGTTGTTGTTTATTTGAGTTTTCCACTTTCCCCAGAAGTGGTTCGAGTCTATGGATTCTTCAATTACATGGGAGCTGATTTCTGACGTGCTCGTCCTTCTTCCTAGTGTATTTCTGTATTGTTTTAGTGATTCACCCATAGTGAAAGGTGCGTAGGGACTCAGGTTTATTAGTCTCTTATGTTTTTGGTTTGGATCAGTGTTCTCAATAGAATTTTTTGTTCATCAAACATTTGGTTATTGTTGTGATTTTCTTAGTTGGTCTTGCTTGAAATGTTTAGATTTGATAGGGAAACCGATAGGTCAAATTACTGTTTTTCTAATGCCAAGTTTACACCTTTTGTCCCAGGAAATTGTCTAGAAGGGCATTGAATGTTGTTGCCTAATAGTTTTTTTTGGTAACTTTCCCATACTACTTTTCCCTTCCATCTATAGCATTATTACATATTATTTTCGTTCCTTGGCTTGATGACCTCATGATGAGCATTAGCTCTGTTCAAGTAGGAGTGTGATTTTTGCTGTGATCTGATAGGCGGTGTCAGTTGGGACAGACTGTTGGAACGCCGAAGAGCGCCTCTCTCTCTCCTCTCTCTCTCTTCTCTCGTCTCTCTCTCTCTCTCTCTCTCTTCTCTCTTCTCTTCTCTCTCCTCTTTTCCTCTCTCTCTGTCTCTCTGTCTTCTGTCTCTCTGTCTCTCTCTCTCTGCTCTTTCTCTCGTCTCTCTCCTCTTTCTCCTTCTCTCCTCTGTCTAACTCTGTCTCTCTGTCGTCTCTCTCTCTCTCTCTCTCTCTATCTCTCTCTTCTCTCTCCTCTCTTCTCCTCTCTCTCTCTCTCTCTGTGTCTCTCTTCTCTCTCTCGAATGTACTTGCCGGTGCTATCTATTTCTCTCTCCCTCCAACATGGAGGACTGCCTGCTGAGCGTAGAATTGGACGACTGCATCTCTGTCTCCTCTTCTTCCTGAGGTCCATTATTTCTAGCTAGCTGCTGGTAATCAGGGGAATATCTCAGAGATTGTTTTAGATCCTTGTTCCTTCTGTTTGTCGTTTATTATCTGGTTTTCCTGCATCACTAATTGTGTGTCGGGGGAATATGACTGATTATCCTATGCAGCACAGACCTTACTATTAGTTGACATCTTCATAGAAATAGACTTCTTCTTCTTCCTGGTTGTCTTTACTTCCTGTCTCTTTCTTCTTTTGGTGGTAGAGAAAGAAGGCCATTCTGCTTGAAGCGTGAGACAAGTCTGCGTCTGAAATGGGCACCCTATTTCCTAATTGTGCGAGGTTTTGATGAGAACCTCCCAAAATTGTGCAAAATGGGGACTGTTGCAGACACAGCCCGGGAGAACAGCCACAGTTCTTTAATATTGCACACTAGCTCACTATCCACACTAGCACACTAGCAACACTAAGCTCATCACTACCTTGAAGGCAATGTGGGCTATTGGTATGCATTCTTATAATGGTACTGCTAGTATGTGAAAGTAATTGTGGGTATTGAGGGTAAGCTGTGTGGAAAATACACAGTGCTGTGAATTTTGGAGTGTAATACTGTTTTCACTTACTCGTTCGAACAAGCTGTACAAGAGTGACTTCTTTCACTTCAGGATGTAACTTTATGATTCATACAGTATATCCAACCAGGAAGATATGTTTACAGTTGTTAAACCAAAATAAACAAGTCATGTTTACAGTTTAAACCAAAATACACAAGTCATGTTTACACAGGTTAAACCAAACATAAACAAGTCATGTTTACAGTGTTTAACCAAAATAAACAAGTCATGTTTTACAGTGTTAAACCCAAAAAACAAATCATGTTACAGTGTTAAACCAAAATAACAAGGTCATGTTTACAGTGTAAACCAAAATAAACAAGTCATGTTTACAGTGGTTAAACCAACATAAAACAAAGTCATTGTTTACAGTGTTAAAACAAAAAATAAACAAGTTCATGGTTTACAGTGTTAAAACCACAATAAACAAGGTCAATGTTTACAGTTGTATAAAACCAAAATAACAGTCATTGTTTACAAGTCGTTATAAACCAAAATAAGCAAGTCATGGTTTACGTGGTTAAACCACCAATAACAAGTAGTACAGTGTTAAACCACAAATAAACAAGTACATGATTTACAGGTTTAACCAAATAAAACAAGTCATGTTTTACAGGTGGTTAAACCAAAATAAAGTCCACAAAAACCACAATTAAACATACTCTCTGTGCAAGATTGTTGCTCTTCACTTAGCATACCAGACAGCTGGTTATAGAGTGTTGATAAGCCAGAGAGGATACCAGACAGCTGGTATATAGAGTGTGATAAGCCAGAGTACCGACAGCTGGGGTTATAGAGTGTTGATAAGCCAGAAGGATACCAGACAGCTGTTATAGATGTTTTAAGCCAGAAGGATACCAGACAGCTGGTTATAGAGTGTTGATAAAGCCAGAAGGATACCAGACGAGCTGGTTATAGAGTGTTGGATAAGCCCAGAAGGATACCAGACAGCTGGTTATAGAGTGTGATAGCCAGAAGGATACCAGGACAGCCATGGTTAGTGTTGATAAGCCAGAAGGATACCAGACAGCTGGTATAGAGTTGTGATAGCCAGAAGGATACCAGACAGCTGGTTAATAGAGTGTTGATAAGCCAGAAGGAGTACCAGACAGCATGGTTATAGATGTGTTGATAAGCCAGGAAGGATACCGGACAGCTGGTTATAGAGTGTTGATAGCCAGAAGGATTACCAGACAGCTGGTTATAGAGTGTTGTAAGCCAGAGAGGTACCAGACAGCTGGTATTATAGAGGTTGATAAGCCAGAGTAATACCAGACACTGCGTTATCATGTTTATAGAGTGTTGATAAGCCAGAAGGATACCAGACAGCTGGTTATAGAGTGTTGATAAGCAGAAGGTACCAGACAGCTGGTTATAGAGTGTTGATAAGCCAGAAGGATACCAGACAGCTGGTTATAGAGTTTGATAAGCCAAAAGATACCGACAGCTGGTTATAGAGTGTTGATAAACCAGAAGGATACCAGACAGCTGGTTATAGAGTGTTGATAACCAGAAGGATACCAGACAGCTGGTTATAGAGTGTTGATAAGCCAGAAGGATTACCAGACAGCTGTTATAGAGTGTTGATAAGCCAGAAGGATTACCAGACAGCTGGTTTATAGAGTGTTGATAAGCCAGAAGGATACCAGACAGCTGGTTATAGAGTGTGATAAGCCGAAGGATACCAGACAGCTGGTTATAGAGTGTTGATAAAGCCAGAAGGATTTACCAGGAGACAGACTGGTTATAGAGTTTGATAAAGCCAGAGATACCAGACAGCTTTACTGTTGAATGCAGAAGTCAAAGTGTTATGTATAAGCCAAGGATTACCGACAAGCTGGTTATAGAGTGTTGCATAAGCCAGAAGGATACCAGACAGCTGGTTATAGAGTGTTGATAAGCCAGAAGGATACCAGACAGCTGGTTATAGAGTGTTGATAAGCCAGAAGGAATACAGGGGAAAGGGGGATACCTAGTCAGTTGTACAACTGAATGCCTTCAACTGAAATGTGTCTTCCTCATTTAACCCTCTGAATCAGAGGGGGGGGACTGCCTTAATCAACATCCACGTCTTCGGCGCCCGGGGTACAGTGGGTTAACTGCCTTGTTCAGGGGCAGAACGACAGATTGAACCTAAAAAAAACACCTGTGTGGTATTAAAGGGATATGGATTTGGACCCGGGCCAATTATCCATATTCATCGTTATGTTCTTCTCCCACAAAGACTTCTTTAGGTAGCTGGTAATCAGATGAGTGCTTTTACAGCAACACGTCATTGTCACGACTTCCGCGGAAGTTGGTGCCTCTCCTTGTTCGGGCGGCGTTCGGCGGTCGACGTCACCGGCTTTCCAGCTGCCACCGATTTACGTTTCTTTTTCCATTTGTTTTGTCTTGATTGTACACACCTGGTTCCCATTACGTTATAATGTATTCCCTATTTAACCCCTGTAGTTCCCACATGGTTTTGTGCGTGTTTGTTCTTTGTTTAGTGTTCAAGACTTCTGTGAGCTGGTGTGTTGGAAATGTTGTTGTTTCTTTTCGAGTAAAGTACGTCTTTTACTCAGTTATGTGTCCTGCGCCTGACTCCGTCCTAACCGCTGCACACTGACACTTGACAGTCATTCGTACTAGATGCTGCAACTTCCTAGTTGCTGCGTCCTAAAAAATTTGAGTGCTATTTTCATTCTAATGAGTGTCTTTACCCTTTTAATCAATACTCCCGTGTAGTGTTTCCTTACATGTGATACATCATGTGGAAATAGGATCTAGTAAATGTGTCAGAGGTTGTATGTATGTGGCCAGTTGTCTCCCTGCACCTCCAACACACT
>NW_019945370.1:89495-99628 GCF_002910315.2 Salvelinus sp. IW2-2015
ATCTGTCTCTCTCTCTTTCTGTCTCTGTCTCTTTCTGTCTTCTGTCTGTCTCTCTCTCGTCTCTGTCTCTTCTCTCTGTCTCTCTCTCTTTCTCTGTCTCTGTCTGTCTGTCTGTCTGTCTGTTCTGTCTGTCTGTCCTGTCTGTCTGTCTGTCTCTCTCTCTCTCTCTGTCTCGTCTCTGTTTGTCTCTGTCTCTGTTTGTCTCTCTCTCTCTCTCTCTCTGTCTCTCTCTCTGTCTCTCTGTCTCTCTCTCTCTGTCTCTCTCTCCTGTCTCTCTCTCTCTCTCTCTCTCTCTCTCTGTCTCTGTCTCTGTCTCTGTCTCTCTCTCTGTCTCCTCTCTCTCTTTCTCTCTCTCTCTCTTTAATGGCAGTTGATAGTCTAATGTCTCTCCTCTCTCCCTTCTTTTCACTTCCTTCCTTCCCTCTCTGCTCTCTGTGTAGGAAGCTGTCCAATCAGATCAAGAACAGGTACAGTGATGTCCTCTGTCTGGACCAATCACGTGTCAGACTCTGCCAGCTCTGTGATGATAGGACGAGGTATGTTTCAGGATGGATAATATTTATATCTAAATCAAATTTTTCCAGCATTGTCCAAATGCTGTGTTATTCCCTATGTAGTGTTGGAGGAGGAGAGTCGCCCCCTCTATGCTACACTGCTTGTGGAAAGTATTCAGACCTTGGACTTTTTCCACATTTTGTTACGTTTACGTACAGCCTTATTCAATATTCAAAATTAGGGAGTATAAAATAACATTCAAGTTCAACTCAGTTTTGGTTTCATTATGTTGATGTAAAAAGGGATTTATAATACATTTGATTGACGTTGTTGATGTATATTTAATCCTAACAGTTGATCCATAATGTACGGTGTATTCGAAGTATTCAGACCCCTTGACTTTTTCAACATTTTGTTACGTTACAGCCTCATTCTAAATGGATTAAATTGTTCTCCCCCCCACATCATCTACACATACCCATATACATCACAATACCCCATAATGACATCAATCCCATAAAATCACAGTAATACAAGCAAAAACTGTTTTTAGACATTTTGGCAAATAAAATAACTGAAATATCACATTTACATAAGTATTCAGACCCTTTTTACTTAGTACTTTGTTGAAACACCTTTGCAGCGATTTCAGCCTCAGTTTTAATTTAACCTTTATTTACTAGGCAGTCAGTTAAGAACAAATTCTTATTTACAATGATGGCCTAGGAAACACTGCCTTGTTCAGGGGCAGAATGACAGATTTTTACCTTGTCAGCTCGGGGATTCGATCTAGCAACCTTTCGTTATGGCCCAATGCTCTAACCACTAGGCTACTGCCACCCCGTCTTCTTGGGTATGACGCTACAAGATTGGCACCCTGTATTTGGGGAGTTTCTCCGTTCTTCTCTGCAGATCCTCTCAAGCTCTGTCAAGGTTGGATGGGGAGCGTCGCTGCACAGCTATTTTCAGGTCTCTCCAGAGATGTTGGATCGGGTTCAAGTCCGGGCTCTGGCGGCCACTCAGGACATTCAGAGACTTGTCCCGAAGCCACTCCTGCATTGTCTTGCTGTGTGCTTAGGGTCGTTGTCCTGTTGGAAGGTGAACCTTCACCCCAGTCTGAGGTCCTGAGCGCTCTGGAGCAGGTTTTCATCAGGATCTCTCTGTACTTTGCTCCGTTCATCTTTCCCTCGACCCTGACTAGTCTCCCAGTCCTGCCGCTGAACAACATCCCCACAGCATATGCTGCCACCCACCATGCTTCACCGTGGGATGGTCCAGGTTTCCTCCAGACATGACGCTTGCATTCAGGCTAAAGAGTTTAATCTTGGTTTCATCAACCAGAGAATCTTTGTTTCTCATGGTCGAGAGTCCTTTAGGTGCTTTGAAACTCCAAGGGGCAGTCATGTGCCGTTTACTGAGGAGTGGCTTCCGTCTGCCACTCTACCATAAAGGCCTGATTGGTGGAGTGCTCCAGAGATGGTTGTCCTTCTGGAAGGTTCTCCTCCATTCCACAGAGGAACTCTGAAACTCTGTCAGAGTGACCATCGGGTTCTTGGTCACCTCCCTGACCAAGGCCCTTTCCCCCATTGGTCAGTTTGGCCGGGCGGCCAGCTTAGGAAGAGTCTTGGTGGTTCCAAACTTCTTCATTCAAGAATGATGGAGGCACTGTGTTCTTGGAGACCTTCAAGCTGCAGAAATGTTGGTACCCTCCCCAGATCTGTGCCTCGACACAATCCTGTCTGGAGCTCTACGGACAATTCCTAGCCTCATGCTTGGTTTTTGCTCTGTCACTGTGGGACTTTATATAGACAGGTGTGTGCCTTTCCAAATCATGTCAATCAATTGAATTTACCACAGGTGACTCCAATCAAGTTGTAGAAACATCTCAAGGATATCAATGGAACAGGATGCACTGAGCATTTTCTGACTTGAAAACTAATGTGTGTGGTGTGTGTGTGTGTGTGTCGTCGTGTGTTGTGTGCGTCCAAGACGTCAGACTACATCAATGCTAGTCTATGGACGGCTACAAGAGGAGCAACGCTTAAAATCGCTACTCAGGGTGAGAAACATATTATCTCTGTTGTTTGGGAACATATTATCTCTGTTGTTGGGGGAGAGAGAGAGACAGAGAAAGACTAACTTGCTGTAGTCAAAGCTACCAGTAGGAGTCTCCTTGCGTATCTCTTCGTACTCCTGGTAGATTCCCTTCTTCTTCCTCTTCTTGACGTGCTCCACCAGCTCCAACACGTTCATCCCTACCCCGTCAGGCATGTGTACGGACACCTCTTCCTGGGGACAAGGGTCCTCGCCGGGGTCCTCGTCCGGCTGCGACGCGCCGCACGACGACGAGAGTGAGGGACACTGGGACGGCGGGAGGTGAGGGTGRCGCGGGAGAGACTTCTGGGGGAGAGGAGGAACCCCTTCTACCTCATCCTCATCCTCATTTCCGTCCTCTTCCTCGTTCGTTGTTCCGTCGTCGAGGGTTTCTGACCCGTCACTCATCGGAATTCCTACTACTTTGTGGTGGAGGGGTGTGTCCGGGGGCGTGTCCGACTGGGGCGGTGGCTGACGACCGTTCACGCCGCTAACAACCCCGGACGCCACCGCCGCCCCGACAACGTTATTAACCCCGAACCCAGAGCCGACCCCGCAGCTACCAGCAGAGCCGTTCCAGTGTTGGTGGTTCCTCTGTGGACCAGAGCGCCGGGGGCTGCCCTGACCTCGAGTCCTGCCGTTCACCGTRCCGCAGCGGACGTGTGGGTTAGCATTACTATCGTCGTAGCAGTTGGAGTTAGCCGTAGCCGCTAACGCTAGCTCGGAGGCTAACGGCAACGGMGAATCTGAGTGGGAGCCTATGGAGGTTTGCGTAGCGGCTAACGTAGCGGCGGCGTTAGCGTTGTGAGGCTCCAGGCTGTAGGAGAGCAACAGGCTGCCCACGCAGTCGTGTGTGTCGTGCGGGTGTGCGTGCGCGTCGCCYGGGGCGGTGTGSGTGTTGACGCAGGACTGTATCCAGGCAACGTGGCTGTACTGGCAGGTTCCGTACAGGTGCTCAGGTAGAGACGAGACTGGGATGTAATTGGACAGCTCGTGGTGGCCTTCACTTGTACACCACTGGGGAGGGAGGGAGAGACTTTACAATCGCGTGAAAAACACACACACACACCTGGGGAGGGGGAAAGACTGGTTTAAAACCCACACACAACCAAAACCCACCACACAACACACACACACACACACACACACACACAACACACACACACACACCACAACACACACACACACACACCTGGGGAGGAGGAAGACTGTTACACACACACCACACCTGGGGAGGAGACTGTTACACACACACACACCACACCTGGGAGAGAGACTGTTACACACACCACACACACCTGGGGAGGGAGGAGAGACTGTTACACACACACACACCTGGGGAGGGAGGGAGAGAGACTGTTACACACACACACACCTGGGAGGGAGAGAGGAGAGACTGTTACACACCACACCACACACACCGGGGAGAGAGAGAGACTGTTACACACACACACCACACACCTGGGAGGAGAGGAGACTGTTACACACCACACACACCTGGGGAGGGAGACTGTTACACACACACACACACACACACCTGGGGAGAGGAGAGACTGTTACACACACACACACCTGGGGAGGGAGGAGAGACTGTTACACACACACACACCTGGGGGAGAGAGAGGAACTGTTACACACACACCACAACTGGGGGGAGAGAGAGAGACTGTTACACACACACACACCTGGGGAGGGAGAGAGAGAGACTGTTACACACACACACACACACACCTGGGAGGGAGAGAGAGACTGTTACACACACACACAACTGGGGAGGGATGGAGAGTTACACACCCACACACACCTGGAGAGAGAGAGAGAGACTTTACACACACACGGTCGTACCCTCTCTCTTACTTCTCGCGTCGAAGAGGTCTGAGGACGGCGAAGGGAGCTCTGAACCAGAGAGAGACGACACGATGAACACACACTTCAGACGCTGGGAACGCACCCTAGGACACACACACACACACCACAACACACACAGGTAACGAGTAATGGAAAAAAAGAGAGAAAAAGACCACAGGGGACAGGAGGAGATGATGAAGAGGAAGAGAGGAGAGAGAGAGAGAGAGATGATGAAGAGGAAGAGAGATGAAGAGAGGAGATGATGAAGAGGGATATAAACAGAGAAGGGAGAAGTATCAATTGAGAACTTTAAATACCACCCTATTCCCTATATAGTAACTACTATAGACCAGAGCCCTATTCCCTATATAGGGACACTACCTTTAGACGGCAGAGCCCTATTCCCTATATACTGGATACTACTAGACCAGAGCCCTATTCCCTATATAGTGCACTACTAGGACCAGAGCCCTATTCCATATAGTGAACTACTATAGACCAGAGCCCATTCCCTATATAGTGACTACTAGATGACCAGAGCCCTATTCCCTATATAGTGAACTACTAGTGACAGAGCCCTATTCCTATAATAGTGACTACTTTAGACCAGACCCTATCCTATATAGTGCACTACTAGTGACCAGAGAGCCCTATTCCCTATATAGTGCACTACTAGTGACCAGAGCCCTATTCCTATATAGAACTACTAGTGACTAGAGCCTATCCCTATATAGTGAACTACTTAGTGACCAGAGCCCTATTCCCATATATAGGCAACTACTAGTGAACCAGAGCCCTATTCCCTATATAGTTGACTACTAGTGACCAGAGCCCTATTCCCTATATAGTGAACTACTAGTGACCAGAGCCCTATTCCCTATAAGTGAACTACTAGTGACAGAGCCCTATTCCCTATATAGTGAACTACAGTGACCAGGGCCCTATTCCCTATATAGTGCACTACTTATACCAGAGGCCCTATTCACTATATAGTGCACTACTAGTGACAAGAGCCCTATTCCTAGGCTCTGGTCACTATTAGTTCACTACTATTAGGATAGGGCTCTGGTCACTAGTAGTTCACTATATAGGGAATAGGGCTCTGGTCACTAGTAGTGCACTTATATAGGGGAAATAGGGCTCTGGTCTAAGTAGTGCACTATATAGGAAATAGGCTCTACGTCACTAGTAAGGTTCACTATTATAGGGAATATGCTCTGGTCTCTAGTAGTGCACTATATAGGGAATAGGGCTCTGGTCACTAGTAGTTCACTTATTAGTGCACTACTATGAACCGTGTCGCCTCTTATAAATGTTACTATATAAGGTCTGATACATCGAAGGACATCGTCCCCCAAGTGTCCCTGTGAGTCAGCATTCACAGGTTGAAGTCTACACCCCTGTTTGTATTCGGCGCATTTTGAAAAATACAAATGGAAATGTTGTCATTTGGACAACAGGGAGTCATTTGGACACAGGGAGTCATTTGGGACAGCCAGGATCATTTGGACCAACAGGTATCATTTTGGGACACAGGAGTCCATTTGGCGACACAGGGAGTCATTTGGGACATTTGGGACAAAGGGAGTCATTTGGGATATGTGGCGACACAGGGATCATTTGGGACACAGGGAAGTCATGTTGACAGGGAGTTCATTGGGACACAGGGAGTCGATTTGACAGGGTGTCATTTGGGGAACAGCAGGAGGCATTTGGGACACAGGGAGTCATTTGGACACAGGAGTCCAGTTTGATAGGGAGTTTTGACAGGGAGTTCATTTGAGACACAGGTGGAGGTTTCATTGACGAGGGAGTTCATTTGCGGATACAGGGAGTCATGTTGACAGAGTCCCAGGGAGTCATTGGGACACAGAGAGTCATTTGAGAGGAGTCATTGGGACACAGGAGTCATATGGGACACAAAGGGGAGTCATTGAGAGGGAGTCATTTAGGACAATTTGGACCCACCAGAGAGTATTGGACACAGGGAGTCATTGACAGGGAGTCATGTGGACACAGGGAGTCATTTGAGACACAGGGAGTACATTTGACAGCGGAGTCATTTGGCCAGGAGTCATTGACAGGGAGTCATTTGACAGGGAGTCATTTTGCAGGAGTCATTTGACAGTTCATTTGACAGTGTCATTTACAGGGAGTCATTGACGAGGATCATTTGAGGACACAGGCGGTGTATTACCTTGAGAAGGTCGAGATCTTGACACGAGCTCATAGTCCAAAGTTCCCATAGTGGAGTTGTCATGTCATAGATGAATATTAAAACCATCTCGCTGGGTGTCAACACTGGACGAGAGAAGGGAGGGAGAGAGTTTTCTGTTATCTACATTAAAGGATGAGAGGTAAGGAGAAACAAAGGATGGAGGACTAATTAAGGAGGACAGAGACATAGGACTAATTAAGGGAGAGAGAATAGGACTAAGTTAAGGAGCGAGAGAATAGGACTAATTAAGGACGAAGTGGACTAATTAAGGAGAGAGAGAGGAAATAGACTACTAAGAGAGAGAGAGAGGAATAAAGGCACTAACTAAGGAGAGAGAGAGGAGGATAGAGAGAGAGTAGGACTAATTAAAAAGAGAGAGAGAAAGAGTTAGGACTAATTAAGGACGAGCGAGAGAGTATAGACGAATTAGGAAGAGAGAGAAGAGAGAGAGAGAGAGTAGGACTAATTGAAGGAGAGGAGAGAGAGAGTAGGATAATTAAGGAAGAGGAGAGGAGAGTAGGACTAATTAAGGAAGGAGAGAGAGAGTAGACTAATTAAGGAGAGGAGAGAGAGAGACAGAGTAGGACTAATTAAGGAGAGAGAGAGAGAGTAGGGACTAATTAAGGAGAGAGAGAGAGAATAGCCTAATAAGGAGAGAGAGAGAGAGAAATAGGACTAATTAGAGGAGCGAGAGAGAGAGAGAAATGGACTATATTAGGAGAGGAAGAGAGAAGAGAGCTAGGATAATTACCCGAGCAGAGAGTTAGGGTAGGGAGAGGAGAAGAGACGAGAAAAAGAGAGAAATAAAAAGAGAGAATTAAAGTAGGAAGTGGGGGTTACCTCTCGATGGCTTTGTCCAGCTGAAAGTGATGGCCTTTGCAGGCCACAGCCCTATGGGTAGTGACATCAGTGGTGGAGTGGAGACGGAGCGGTGAACAGAGCCAGAGGCAGCACCCTTAGCGATCACACCAGGCTGAAAACCACACAGAGGCTTTACTGTAAACCAGCATTCTAGCATCACGACCAGGCTAAACACACAGAGCTTTACTGTAAACACAGCATTCTAGCATCACGACCAGGCTGAACACACACAGAGCTTTACTGTAAACAGACCAGCATTCTAGCATCACGACCAGCTGAAACACACAGACTTACTGTAAACAACAGGGCATTCTAGCATCACCAGGCTGAAAACACAGAGCTTACTGTAAACACAGCATTCTGCATCACGGACCAGCTGAAACCACACAGAGCTTTACTGGAAACACAGAATCTGCATCACGCCAGGCTTGAAACACACAGAGCTTTACTGTAAACACAGCGATTTCTAGCATCACGACCAGCTGAAACACACCAGAGCTTTTACTGTAAAAACACAGCATTCTAGCATCACGGACCGGCTAAAAACACACACGAGCTTTACTGACACAAACAGCATTCTAATATACCTTTTATTTTACAGTCCTCCTGAGCTTTACTGTAAACCCAACAACAGACAGCATTGTCTAACCTCTTTTTCTCACATCCTCTCTTCACTTTCATCTTTCTCTCTTCCCCCTTCCCTTCCCCCCTCTCTCTCTCTCTCTCTTCTCTCCCCCCCCTCTCGCTCCCCCCCTCTCGTCTAATTTGGTGAGGGTTGTTCAGACAGCCCCCATTCATCATAAGACAACCCTCAGAGGGAAAGAAGAGGAGAGAGAAGAGAAGGAGTCAGACGGGAGGGCGAGAGGCCTGCTGCCGTCAGCTCACTCTTCTCCCTTATTGCCCCTCGCTCTCGGTGTTTCCGCTCAGCCGTCCTCTTCAGGAGGAGAGAGGGAATGGTAAGACACATATAGCTGGGCTTATTAGTTCAACAAGCTGCCTCTGTTCCTGTCACTGTTCTCAGACACACACAAACGACTTGAGTTCCTGACTTTAAACTAAGTTGGACTTCCCAAAGGACGCCTGTAATTCAAATAAAAATAGTTGATTCCTGGTTGTATAGCCTGTGAAACTTAACAGACGACTGACAGACACACACACACACCACAACAATACACAGACCAGGAAAAGAGACAGAACACACACACACACACACAACACACACACCTCACAGGACACGACAAGACAAGACAAGAGACAGGACGCACACACCCTCACAGACAGAACAGACAGACCTCACGACAGAACGACAGACAGACAGACAGACCTCAAAGACAAGACAGACACACACACCACACCTCAAAAACAGACAGACGGACACACCTCACAACAGAAAGACAGGACTGACAGACAGACACACCCACAAACAGAAAGACAGAACACACACAGCTAAGTCTTCCTGGACACACACCTCACAGACAGACAGACAGACAGACAGAACAGAACAGACAGACAGACACAAAACATCTCACACACTTTGGTCTGATTAAAAATTCAAGCGATAAATAAAAACTGTGGCAGATCAAAATGTCAGAGAGAAACAGAATCCCGGAAACTGATGCTGTTATTCACTGATGAACAGAAAACCTCCTGGAAACTGATGCTTGTTATTCACCGATGGGAACAGAATCCTCCTTGGAAACTGATGCTGTTATTCCACGATGGACAGAAGCCCCTGGAAACTATGGCTGTATTCACCGATGGAACGAATCCCCCCTGGAAACTGATTGCTGTTATTCACCGATGAAAGAATCCCCCTGGAAACGGATGCTGCTTATTTCCACCGTGCGAACAGAATCTCCCTGAAACGGATGCTGTTATTTCACCGATGGAACAGAATCTCCCTTGGAAAACTGATGCTGTTAATTCACAGAGGAACAGAATCCCCCTGGAAACTGATGCTGTTAATTCACTGATGGAACAGAATCCCCTGGAAACTGATCTGTGTATTCACCGATGGAACAGAATCCTTCTGGAAACTGAATGCTGTATATCCACCGAGTGGAACAGAATCCTCCTGGAAACTGATGCTGTTATTCACTGATGAACAGAATCCCCCTGGAAACTGATGCTGTTATTCACCGATTTGGGAACAGAATCCTCCTGGAAACTTGATGCTGGTTAGTTCACCGATGTAACAAAACCACCTGGAAACTGATGCTGTTATTCACTGATGGAACAGAATCCTCCTGGAAAACCTGAGCTGTTATTCACTATTGGAACAAATTCCTCCTGGAAACTTGATGCTGTTATTCACCGATGGAAAACAGAAAGAATCCTCCTGGAACTGATGCTGTTAGTCACCATGGAAACAGAATCCTCCTGCGAAAACTGATGCTTTATTCACCGATGGAACAGAATCCCCCTGAAACTGATGGCTGTTATTCACGATGGGAACAGATTCCCCCTGGAAACTGATGCTGTTATCACCGATGGAACAGAATTCCCCTGGAAAACTGATGCCTGTATATTCACAGAGGAACAGATCCCCTGGAAACTGATGCTGTTATTCACGATGAAACAGAATCCCCTGGAAACTGATGCTTGTTATCTCTCTCTT
>NW_019945370.1:102839-103518 GCF_002910315.2 Salvelinus sp. IW2-2015
AGAGAGAGACTGGCCCTTCTGGAGAGAGAGACTGGCCCTTCTGGAGAGAGAGACTGGCCCTTCTGGAGAGAGAGACTGGCCCTTCTGGAGAGAGACCGGCCTATATCTTCACCCCTCCCCCTCTTCTTGTCTCAACATTTTGTAAATGATACTCAAGATGCTTTTCACTGACAGCCACAACTCAATAATCAGCTAGTCTCTCTGTAGACACTCACAGGGCCCCGCACTCTTACGCACACTACAACACACACACTCCATCTTCTCACTCACACATAATAAGCACATACATTTATACTGACACTCTACACACACACACACACCCCTCACCAGGACAGTGAACTTTCCGCTGAGCAGTTCAGAGCGAAGAGGTTCCTCCTCTGGGTTGATGTTGAAGATTCCTTCCTTAATCCTCGTGTTCTGATTGGATCAATCACAGACATACATACAGGTCATGGGTCAACCATTAGCACATTCTGGCATAGGTGGGAATTTACAGTGTATCTCGGGGACTAATAGACACAAAAATGCTCGCACACACACACACACACACACACACACACACACACACACACACACACACACACACAGCAGTAGCGTCTGGTCCCTCTCGGTACCTTGTATGCCTGGAAGAGGTGTATTGCTCGGGAGACATCAAACTTGCGTGCCATGAGGAACTTTA
>NW_019945370.1:107389-113102 GCF_002910315.2 Salvelinus sp. IW2-2015
AAAAAAAAAAAAAAAGAAAAAAAAAAAAAAAAAAAAAAAATAAAAAAAAAAGGATAAGTTTAAACACTTCCATACATTTCCACGCAGCAGCCAGTACATCTTTCTGTATCAGTGCAATGTGCGGCTCCCTCAACAGTATCAGGCAGGAGACGAAACCCAACACACGCTCCCCCACATACCAGGCGAGGAATACCAAGACCACACGCTCCCCCAACATAAACCAGGCAGAGAAACCAGAACACACGCTCCCCCCAACATTATCAGGCAGAGAAACCAGACACAACGCTCCCCTCAACATAACCAGGGCAAGCAGGAAACCAGACACACGCTCCAACAAACCAAGGCAGAGAAACCAGAACCACATGCTCCCTCAACTTACCCAGGGCTCAAGAGAAACTACCGACACCACAGCCCTCAACATTAATCAGGCAAAGAGAAACAGACACACGCCCCCCCTGCAGCGAAAAGCCAGGGGCAGAGACCAGAACACACGCATCCCTCAACATAACAGGCAGAGAAACCGACACCAGCTCCCCCAACATAACAAGGCAGAGAAACCAGACACACGCTCCCTCAAACATTATCAGGAGAGAAACCCACAACGCCCCTAACATTACCAGGGCAGAGAGAAACACACAACCCCCCTCAACATACCAGGGCAGAGGAAACCAACCACGCTCCTAACAACACCAGGCAGAGAGAAACCAGCACACCGCCTCCCAACATTATCCCCAGGCAGGAAACACAACGACACGCTCCCCAACACCGGGCAGAAGAACCAAGACACACGCCATCTTTTTTCCCACATAGAGAACCGGGCAGGGAGATAACCAGGACACGCCCCTCCATATCAGCGCACGAGGAAATTTCACAACACGCTCCTTCTCAAATATCAGGGCAAGAAACCGCACACTTCCCTCACATTTTTTTTCAGGCACGAGTTTTTCCAGGCCACTTTCATTAATTTTTCAAAAAGAAGACACTATTATTTTATTTGACACATCTCGTATATGATAGATTATAAATAACCCAAGGTTGTGCAGGTTTGTGAATTTTTTCTGCAAACAACGCTTCCCTTCACGATTTGACAATCCTGGAGAATGGAGAACCCGATAGGTAATGACTGTCTACATTAATTGACATTGCATTAACACTTTACATCACAAATGCGGCGAATTTATTTATGTACATTACTAACGGTGACATAAATGGGAATTATCATAACAAAACAAACAAAGGGAAAACAATTTCCCAAAACATGACTATCATTGCACAAGAATTGCGGATAGTGAAGGGGATTTAGCGTTCTTTTTTTTTTTGTGGTGTTGTGAGAAAGACTGCCCTTATGGAGAGAGGACTGGCCTGTGTGGTGAGTTTTGAGAGAGACGCCCTTCTGAGAGAGGAGGGGCCGGTGGTTGTGAGAGAGGACGCCCTGTCTGTTGATTGGAGAGACTGCTGACGAGGGACCGCCCTTCTTGGAGGGAAGCCGTGGAGAATGAGACTGGCCTCTGCGCCTGGCTTCTGCGGAGAACTCTGGAGAGAAGACTGGCCCTCTGCGAGAGAAGACTAGGCCCCTTCCTGGAGAGGAGCAGGAGACTGGCCCTTCGGAGAGAGAGACTGCCCTTCTGGATGAGAGAGACTGGCCTTGGACGAGAGACCGGCCTATATCTTCACCCCTCCCCCTCTTCTTGTCTCAACATTTTGTAAATATACTCAAGATGCTTTTCACTGACAGCCACAATCAATAATCAGCTAGTCTCTCTGTAGACACTCACAGGCCCGCACTCTTACGCACACTACAACACACCACACCTCCATATTCCTCACTCACACCATATAAGCACATACATTTATACTGACACTACACACACCCCTCACCAGGACAGTGAACTTTCCCTGAGCAGTTCAGAGCGAAGAGGTTCCTCCTCTGGGTTGACTTGAAGATTCCTTCCTTAATCCTCGTTTCTGATTGGATCAATCACAGACATACATACAGTCAAGGGTCAACCATTAGCACATTCTTGCAGTAGTGGAAATTTCAGTGTTATTCCGGGACTAATAAACACAAAAAATGCTCATTCTCTCTCACACCACACAACACACAACACACACACACACACACACACACACACACACACACACACACACACACACACCACAACACACACACACACCACACACACCACACACACACACACACACCACACACACAGCCAGTAGCGTCTGTCCCTCTCGGTACCTTGTATGCCTGGAAGAGGTGTATTGCTCGGGAGACATCAAACTTGCGTGCCAGAGAGAACTTTAGGCGGTTGGCTGAGGACCAGTGCACTGTGGGGATGCTCCCTGCACGCACCTCACTCAGAAACTCCTCCACGCCTGGGGGGAAGGGGACGGGACGGATGGGAGGGACCAGATGGTTGGGCGGGGGGGATGGTGGGAAGGAGGGGTTGAGAAAAGGACAGAGAAGGAACAAGTTGAGTGTGAGGTTGGAGAGAGAGGACAGAGAGGACAAGTGAGGTGAGGTGAGAGAAGACGAGGGACAGAGAAGGACAGTGAGGCAGGTGAGAGTTTGATGAGAGAGAGACGAGAGAGGGACAAGTATGAGGTGGGGTTGGGTGGGAGAGGACAGAAAGGGACAAGTGAGGTGGGGTTGGAGAGAAGGACAGAGAAGGACAAGTAGTGAGGTTGGAGAGAGGGACAAGAGAAGGGAACACGTGACGGTGAGGTTGCGAGAGAGAGACAGAGAAGACAAGTGAGGGTGGAGTTGGGTGGAGAGGGACAGAGAAGGGACAAGTGAGGTGTGGGTGGGAGAGGAGGACAGAGAAGGGACAAGGGAGGGTGGGTTGGAGAGAGAGGACAGAGAAGGACAAGTGGAGGGTGAGGTTGGAGAAGCAGGACAGAGAAGGAGCACGTGAGGTGGGTGAGAGAGAGGACAGAGAAAGGACAAGTGAGGGTGGGGTTGGAGAGAGAGGACAGAGAAGGACAATGAGGGTGAGGTTGGAGAGAGAGAAGAGAAGGGAACGTGAGGGTGGGTTGGAGAGAGAGGACAGAGAATAGGGAACAAAGTGAGGGTGAGGTTGAGAGGAGAGAGAAGAACAAGTGAGGGTGGAGTTAGGAAGAGGTTGGAGAGAGAGGACAGAGAAGGGACAAGTGAGGGTGAGGTTGGAGAGGGAGAGAGAAGAAAAGTGAGGGTGGAGTTGGAGAGAGAGGACAGAGAGAGGACAAGTGAGGGTGGGGTTGGAGAGAGAGGACAGAGAGAGGACAAGTGAGGGTGGGGTAGTTATAAGAAGGGGAGAGGAGAGCTAAAAGAGTTGTTGACACTTGTGTCTCATGGTTGTGGTGTGTTGTGCTGGTGACTACAGTATTCAATGTAACCAACATCCCCAGGAAGTAGCAACCAAGACCAGTCACCTATTGGCTTAATCAACAGCAACTCAATCTCTGATTGTTTGATAGAAAGACAGTCGGACAGATAAACACACGGCCAACATCACGTGATTGACAGATATACACACTAGAGGTCGACCGATTAATCGGCATGGACGATTTACTAGAGCCGATTTCAAGTTTTTCATAACAATTGGTAATCGGCATTTTTGGGGCGCCGATTATGGCCGATCACATTGCAATCCACGAGGAAACTGCGTGGCAGGCTGACCACCTGTTATGTGAGTGCAGCAAGGAGCCACGGTAAGTTGCTAGCTAGCATTAAACGTATCTTATAAAAAATAATAAATCTTCACATAATCACTTGTTAACTACACATGGTTGATGATATTACTAGGTTATCTAGCTTGTCCTGCGTTGCATATAATCGATGCGGTGCCTGTTAATTTATCATCGAATCACAGCCTACTTCGCCAAACGGGTGATGATTTAACAAAAACACAATCGTTGCACAAATGTACCTAACCATAAACATCAATGCATTTATTAAAATTAATACACAGAAGTATATATTTTTTAAACCTGCATATTTAGTTAAAAGAAATTCATGTTAGCAGGCAATATTTACTAGGGAAATTGTGTCACTTCTCTTGCGTTCACTGCAGGGTATATGCAACAGTTTGGGCCACCTGGCTATTTGCGAACTAATTTGCCAGGAATTTACATAATTATGACAAAACATTGAATGTTGTGCAATTGTAACAGTATAGCTTCCGTCCCTCTCCTCGCTCTGCACACACCAACAACAGTCACTCACAAAGCATCGTTACCCATCGCGCCACAAAAGCCGCGGCCCTTGCAGAGCAAAGGGGAACCACTACTTCTAGGTCTCAGAGCGAGTGACGTCACCGARTGAAACACTATTAGCGCGCACCACCGCTAACTAGCTAGCCATTTCACATCGGCCACACAATGTAACAGCAATATTTAGACTTAGGGTTGCCACACACAGGCTAACGTTAGCCCGAGAGGAAGACCGAGTTTACCCACATCCTCTTTGGCTTACCACATGTAGTCCTAGTTAGGTAACTATAGTAAGAAAACATTGCTGATTAATTTGAGCAAAATACGACTTCCTTTCAGAAGTCATACAAGGTTGCGTTATATACGTCTAGTGACATGTTTTTTTGAGTACTGTTTGGTCTCAGTCATAGCACGCACGTTAGCTATCAATTTTACGCCAGTCGGCTCACAGAATTTCTCCCAAATTCCTAGTAACAGTTACTTTTTATGTCATTCACCTGGCTGGCTAGACTGCAAGTTAACGTTAACACACCCCATCATCGATGACGAAAGAGCCGCTATCAGATATAAAATAGCTGATGCTAGACCACACTGCCATAGTTCATCTGTTTATTTAACTAGTTAAATGTATTTAATTAAACTACATTGGCAACAGTAGACGAGTTCTTAGGCCCTAGCTAGTAGCTACGACTTGCTCGGTCCTCTCATCTCTTAGCTAGGCTAACGTTAGTTGTTATTTGACTAATGCAGCTACTCTAGCTAGCGAGTACACGCATTATGTGCTATATCAATCATGTACCACTTAACGTGCATTTGTAACGGGAGTTAACATTTGAGGTTAAGTTTTTTCCAGGGACGTTTCTATGTACTCCTTTGCCAAAATGGTTGTTGAAGTAGTTGGTACAATCCGTTGTCAAGTGTCGAACGGATGTTGTTGTTGTGCGTATCCCCTACGTCACTGGATATAATTGGAAGCTTAAAGGTCCACCCAGTTCAAGCACATGACGTAGGGCTGTGTGTATTAGAGGTCGACCGTATTTGATTTTCTGATTTCGATTATTGGAGGACCTAAAAAAGCTGATATAAATCGGCCGATTTTTTAAATATATATGTTATATATATATATATAATAATGACAATTAACAACAATACTGAATGAACACTTATTTTAACTTAAATAATACATAAATAAACATTTAGTCTCAAATAAATAATGAAACATTTCAATTTGGTTTAAATAATGCAAAAACACAGTGTTGGAAAGAAAGTAAAAGTGCAATATGTGCCATGTAAGAAAGCTAACGTTAGTTCCTTGCTCAGAACATGAGAACATATGAAAGCTGGTGGTTCCTTTTAACATGAGTCTTCAATATTCCAGTTAAGAAGTTTTAGGTTGTAGTTATATAGGAATTATGACGCGTCGACTATTTCTCTCTCTACCATTTGTATTTCATATACCTTTTGACTATTGGATGTGTCTAATAGGCACTTTAGTATTGCCAGCCTAATCTCAGGTAGTTGA
>NW_019945370.1:115594-117295 GCF_002910315.2 Salvelinus sp. IW2-2015
CGCTAGGTAGCCATCTGCGTTCAATATGACTGACGACGTTAAGTCTCAATTGGAGAAAAAAAATACGAACGTTAGCGAGTTGATTTTCAGTTCTTTAAAATAATATGGTTAACAAATATGAAATCTAACCAGTGAGATGTAACTTCGCCTAAATATTTGCAAAACGAAATGCTAGTCAGCCAACTAAACGTGAGGCGTCAACTGGGAGTTACATCCAGACTAGCATGCTAGCGGCTGTCATAATATTTGTAACGGGCCACGGATATTTACGAGACAGTATCCTCACCAAGGAGAACACTGACCTACAACCTAACCAGACATTGGGTTTATTATGCAAATAATAMATAACACAAATGTTATAAATCCACGTTTTTGGACGAAATCGAGAGCACCATGGTAAACCAAACKCTTACCAGTTCCTCCTGACTTGTCAAGGCTTCCGCCATCTTGAAGCCTCGGCAACGTCGTTTCTACGTGCTCGTTCACAACGCAGAAGACCGAGTGCGCGGGGGTTGTCACTAGTTACCAGAGACACAAAGTCAAAATACGTTACTAATATCGTAACAAAATGTATGAAAACAAAAAATGAGCTTTTAGGTCATAAGTTAAGGTTAGGGTTAGGCAGAAGGCTAGCAGTGTGGTTAKTGTTAGGTTTAAAGTCAGATTTTAAGAAGATACATTTTATAAATAGGCGTGGTTTAGCATAATTATGACTTTGTGGCTCTGGTAACTAATGACGACCAGACGGGAGGCGGTTTAGTGCTATACAAAATCCACGGGAGAAGACTACGGGTCGCCAAAGGGCTCATTCTAAAAAAGGTCGAACGTTAGTGTGCACTTCTAATGTAGATGATGATTTAATAAATTCTGCATAAATTCTTTATTAAAATGTTAGGTGACACAACACATGGTGGAAAAGCTATACAAGGTTTGGTTTAATGACTGACAATGAATGTATATCCATGTTTGTGATGTTATTTTCCATACGTGAATCTCTGTCATGCAATAAAAATACAGGCAACAGTTCAGTCACAAAACATCCTGAAAACGATTTTTATTGAACCATCAATTGAGTTGTCTGTCACAACAAATTACATCATATCATGTTTTTGTTTTTTGTTTTTTTACATGTTATGCTTGTAACATTCATTATCAAGGAAATCCTGATAGATATTTCCTGTGCAAGACAGTTGGCGATGAAGTGTCTCAGCGGCACCCTAATCCCTATTACAGTAGTGCAGTATATAGGCAAAATGGTGTAATTTGGGACAAAGCCCACGTCAGAGGATTTAGTAGAGAGATACATGTAAATACAAGGTAGGGAACAGCAAGGACGGATCAGTCTCATTTGGGACACAAGCCCACATCAGAGGGTTTAGTAGAGGGATACATGTAAATACAAGGTAGGGAACAGCAGGGAAAGATCAGTGTTATTTGGGACACAGSCACATCAGAGGGTTTAGTAGAGGGATACATGTAAATACAAGGTAGGGAACAGCAGGGACAGATCAGTCTCATTTGGGACACTTCCTCTCTGACATCACTTCTTCTGGATGCAAACTACAAGCTCAGGGTCCGAAATGGCACCCTATTCCCTATATAGTGCACTACTTTAGACCAGAACCCTATTCCCTAAAAGTGCACTGCTTTTGACCAGAGTCCATAGGGTAGTATGAACACTATATGTAACCTCTTTATTTA
>NW_019945370.1:117320-128272 GCF_002910315.2 Salvelinus sp. IW2-2015
TAACTAGGCAAGGCATCTTCAACAACAGACAGACCTGTTATCAATCACTGTCCTCCCATCTTCACAACAGACTACCTGTGTCACCACTGTCCTCTCACAACAGACTAACCTGTTGTCACACTGTCCCTCATCTTCAAACAGACAGACCTGTTGTCACTACTGTCCCTCCATCTTCAACAACAGACAGACCTGTTGTCACTACTGTCCCTCCATTTTCAACAACAGACAGACCTGTTGTCACTACTGTCCCTCCCATCTTCAACAACAGACTAACCTGTTATCACCACTGTCCCTCCCATCTTCAACACAGACTAACCTGTTGTCATCACTTCCCTCCCATCTTCAACAACAGACAGACCTGTTTATATAGTGAATTGCTGACATGGCTTCTAACTGAGGAGAGCATATAGGGGGCGTCCCAATAATATCTCCTTTCTTATGAAGTGTGCACTCGTTCACTGCTCTCACAAAACCAAAAGCCTTGGATTGGTGGAGGCATGGGTTAGTAGGAATCATCATATTCATTATACAGTCTTTTTTTTTTAAACCTGTGAGGGAAGTGAACAAAGTGCACACTCTGGGAGGAAGGAGAGATGATTGGGACACCCTATGTTGCTATCAATCATCCAAAATCCCATGAGCCAATAGGAACGTTTAGGGGACGATTGTGATCCCGCCTTTAAAGATCAAGAGTTCCTCCCTCTACCTCTCTCTGTCTCTCCATCCCGCAAATGAAAACCATGGGAAGTGTGTATGTACGGGTGTGTAAACACTGTTGTTTTTATTCTCATCATCATATCATCATCATCATCATCATCATCATCATCATCATCATCATCGTCGTGACAAACACAACAAGGTTGTTAGTTAAGGCATGTGCATAGCAGTCTGAGCTGTGTTTTAACCAGAGTAGAAACACCAGTTGAGCTGTGCTTCAAACCAGAGTAGAAAACACAGTCTGAGCTGTGCTTTAAACCAGAGTAGAAAACACCAGTCTGAGCTGTGCTTCAAAACCAGAGTAGAAAACACCAAGTCTGAGCTGTGCTTTAAACCAGAGTAGAAAACACCAGTCTGAGCTGTGCTTTAAACCAGAGTAGAAAACACCAGTCAGAGCTGTGCTTTAAACCAGAGTAGAAACCACCAGTCTGAGCTGTGCTTTAAACCAGAGTAGAAAACCCAGTCTGAGCTGTGCTTTAAACCGAGAGTAGAAAACCGCAGTCTGAGCTGTGCTTTAAACCAGAGTAGAAAACACCAGTCTGAGCTGTGCTTTAAACCAGAGTAGAAAACACAGTCTGAGATGTGCTTTAAACCAGAGTAGAAAACCACCAGTCTGAGCTGTGCTTTAAACCAGAGTAGAAAACACAGTCTGAGCTGTGCTTTAAAACAGAGTAGAAAACACCAGTCTGAGCTGTGTTTAAACCAGAGTAGAAAACACCAGTCTGAGCTGTGCTTTAACCAGAGTAGAAAACACCAGTCTGAGCTGTGCTTTAAACCAGAGTAGAAAACACCAGTCTGAGCTGTGCTTTAAACCAGAGTAGAAAACACCAGTCTGAGCTGTGTTTTAACCAGAGTAGAAAACACCAGTCAGAGCTGTGCTTTAAACCAGAGTAGAAAACACGTCCAGGCTGTGTTTTAAACCAGAGTAGAAAACACCAGTCTGAGCTGTGCTTTAACCAGAGTAGAAAAACACCAGTCTGAGCTGTGTTTTAAACCAGAGTAGAAAACACCAGTCTGAGCTGTGCTTCAAACCAGAGTAGAAAACACCAGTCAGAGCTGTGTTTTAAACCAGAGTAGAAAACACCAGTCTGAGCTGTGCTTCAAACCAGAGTAGAAAACACCAGTCAGAGCTGTGTTTTTTAAACCAGAGTAGAAAACACCAGTCTGAGCTGTGCTTCAAACCAAGAGTAGAAAACACCAGTCAGAGCTGTGCTTCAACCAGAGTAGAAAACACCAGTCAGAGCTGTGTTTTAACCAGAGTAGAAAACACCAGTTCTGAGCTGTGCTTCAAACACCAGAGTAGAAAACACCAGTCAGAGCTGTGTTTTAACCAGAGTAGAAAACACCAGTCGAGCTGTGCTTTAAACCAGAGTAAAAACACCAGTCTGAGCTGTGCTTCAAACCAGAGTAGAAAACACCACGTCTGAGCTGTGTTTTAACCAGAGTAGAAACACCAGTCTGGGCTGTGCTTCAAACCAGAGTAGAAAACACCCAAGTCAGAGCTGTGTTTTAACCCAGAGTAGAAAACACCAGTCTGAGCTGTGCTTCAAACCAGAGTAGAAAACACCAGTCAGAGCTGTGTTTTAAACCAGAGTAGAAAACACCAGTCAGAGCTGTGCTTTAAACCAGAGTAGAAAACACCAGTCTGAGCTGTGCTTAAACCAGAGTAGAAAACACCAGTCTGAGCTGTGTTTTAAACCAGAGTAGAAAACACCAGTCTGAGCTGTGCTTCAAACCAGAGTAGAAAACACCAGTCAGAGCTGTGTTTTAAACCAGATTAGAAAACACCAGTCAGAGCTGTGCTTTAAACCAGAGTAGAAAACACCAGTCTGAGCTTGTGCTTTAAACCAGAGTAGAAGACACAGTCTGAGCTGTGCTTTAAACAGAGTAGAAACACAGTCTGAGCTGTGCTTTAACGCAGAGTAGAAAACACCAGTCAGAGCTGTGCTTAACCGAGTAGAAAACACCAGTCTGAGCTGTGCTTTAAACAGAGTAGAAAACACCAGTCAGAGCTGTGCTTTAAACCAGAGTAGAAGACACCAGTCTGAGCTGTGCTTTTAAACCAGAGTAGAAAAACACCAGTCAGAGCTGTGCTTCAAACCAGAGTAGAAAACACCAGTCTGAGCTGTGCTTTAAACCAGAGTAGAAGACACCAGTCTGAGCTGTGCTTTAAACAGAGTAGAAAACACCAGTCTGAGCTGTGCTCTTAAACCAGAGTAGAAAACACCAGTCAGAGCTGTGCTTTAAACCAGAGTAGAAGACACCAGTCTGAGCTGTGCTTTAAACCAGAGTAAGAACACACCAGTCTCTGAGCTGTGTTTCAACCAGAGTAGAAAACACCAGTCAGAGCTGTGCTTTAAACCAGAGTAGAAACACCATCTGAGCTGTGCTTCAAACCAGAGGTAGACACACCAGTCTGAGCTGTGCTTTAAACCAGAGTAGAAAACACAGTCGAGCTGTGCTTTAAACCAGAGTAGAAAACACCAGTCAGAGCTGTGCTTTAAACCAGAGTAGAAAACACCAGTCTGAGCTGTGCTTTAAACCAGAGTAGAAACACCCAGTCAGAGCTGTGCTTTAAACCAGAGTAGAAAACACAGTCAGCGCTGTGCTTTAAACCAGAGTAGAAAAACCAGTCTGAGCTGTGCTTTAAACCAGAGTAGAAAACACCAGTCAAGCTGTGCTTTAAACCAGAGTAGAAAACACCAGTCCGAGCTGTCTTTAAACCAGAGTACAAAACACAGAGGGACTACTATGTACACAGTCAAGTGCTACCCCTCTTCTAATAGAGGTAGAAAGAGAACTCATTAAACCAGGTTATATCCATCTAGAGCCTCGTTCTACCTCTATGCTCTTTCTCTAATAATGGTCCATGGGGCCAGCCCTGTTCTAGAGTCCCCCATTCTAGAATCACCATCTGTTCTAGATCATCTATTCTAGATCACATATATCTAGAATCAACATATATTCTAGAATCAACATATATTCTAGAATCAACATATATTCTAGAATCAACATATATTCTAGAATCCCACCCCTGTTCTAGAATCCACCCCTGTTCTAGAATCCACCCCTGTTCTAGAATCCACCCCTGTTCTAGAATCCACCCCTGTTCTAGAAGCCACCACTGTTGTCAACTGGGGTTTTGCAGGTACAGGGGGTTGTTTGAGGGGACTGAGGGTGGTTATATTTGGTTAGTTTGAGGGGTGTCAGGGATGTTTATGTCCGGGCGTGTCAGGCGGTGTGAGCGTCTCCGTCGGGGCTGAAGTAGTACCTAACGGGGGTCCAGGTAGGTCTTCATCACCATCTGACTCTGGAGCGAAGGACACGGTCAGTCAACATACGCGACGGTCTACAGACGGCTTGATCACACATTCTGCATCCTGGGAGGGAGGGGTAGAGGGAGGAAAGGGGGAGGGGAGGGAGTGATAGAGGGATGGAAAGGGGGGAGGGAGGGAGAAGGGGGAGGGAGGGAGGCGATAGAGGCGAGGAAAGGGGGGAGGGGGGAGGAAAGGGGGGAGGGGAGGGAGGGATTAGAGGGAGGAAAGGGGGGAGGGAGGGAGGGATAGAGGGAGGAGAGGGAGGGAGGTGGATAGCGGGGGTGAGGGGGGTAGGGGGGAGGGAGGGACTAGAGGGAGGAAAGGGGGGGATAGAGGGGGGAAAGGGGGGGATAGAGGGAGAAAGGGGGGAAGGGACGGGAGGGATAGAGGGAGGAAGGGGGGAGGGGAGGGAGGAAGGGGGGAGGAGGGAGGGCATTAGAGGGAGGAAAGGGGGGAGGGAGGGAGGAAAGGGGGGAGGGGGAGGGTAGGGAATAGAGGGAGGGAAAGGGGGGAGGGAGGGAGGGATAGATGGGAGGAAAGAGGGGGAGGGAGGGATTAGGGGGTGAGGGGGGTAGGGGGGAGGGAGGGGATAGAGGGAGGAAAGGGGGGATAGGGGGGGAAAGGGGGGGATAGAGGGAGGAAAGGGCGGGAGGGAGGGAGGGGATAGGAGGGAGGAAAGGGGGAGCGGAGGGAGGGATAGGAGAGGAGGACCCAGAGGGGGAAAGGGAGGGATAGAGGGGGTGCGGGGGGGTAAGGGGGGCGGGAGGGAGTAGAGGGAGGAAAGGGGGGATAGAGGGAGGAAAAGGGAGGATAGAGGGAGGAAAGGGGGGGATGAGGGAGGAAAGAGGGGGAGAGGGAGGGATAGGGGGGTGAGGGGGTAGGGGGGGAGGGAGGGAGGAAGGGGGGGAGGAGGGGGGAGGGAGGGGGGTGGGGAGGGAGGGAGGGAGGAAGGGGGGGTGAGGGAGGGATAGAGGGGGTGAGGGAGGAAAGGGGGGGTGAGGGAGGGAAATGGGGGGAGAGGCGAGGAAGGGGGGGAGGATTGCGGTGAGGAGAATGAGAGACTAAGATTCACAGTGATTCCGGAGGACACAGTGTGCTGTGTGTGTGTGTGTGTGTGTGTGTGACATTGTGCGTGTGTCTGTGTGTTGCAGTGCTTTACGTTAGTTTTCAGTCTCTTGTTGTTGTCCCTGGCATCACAGGAACATAGAGCTCTTCACGCCATGGACCGACCATGGTCGGCTCTATCCCATAATGCAACCCTGAAACACAACACATGTGTCAATCATACACAGACGGAGGTATCCTCGTTCCCATCAGGGACATTGACTCTGGGTATGGTATCGTCTTCTACATACACCTAAGTCACCACAACTGTACACTGGTGGCTCTATCCGCATAATACAGAACCTGTAAGAATCAGCAAGCTAATGTATGCACGCATGGTTAGGTTGCGTCTAAGTCCCATAATGCACCTGTAACCATCAACACAGTCACACCATGTAGGCATCTCACCTGCGCCATAATGCACGTCCTGTAAATACAACTACAGCCAACACCGATGGTAGGCTCTATCCATAGTCCGTGTTGGTAATAATGTGTTTGTTAGTTATGGTGGTTCGGGGGTGTGTGGTCGTGGCCGGGTGTTTTGGTGGTTTTGTTGGGTGGGGTGGGTGTAAGTGTGTGTCTCGTGTAGTTGGTGGAGATTTCGGTGGGCTGGGGGTTGAGAGACGGGGAGTGGCAATGGGATGTGAATGGAATGGTCTCCCTAGCGGCGTTCAGTTGGGTGTCGTAGATGGGATGGAGTGTATGTAATCGTATGAGGTTGTTGTGCTCACCATCATGAGAGTTGAGAAGTCAGGCGGTGTGATTATATAGGTCTTGATGTGGTCGCTCACGTGCGTTGAGTCAGAGGGGGATTAATAGTATGAGTGTGTTCAGGTGGGTGTTTGAGGGGTAAGGACTGTGGGGAGTTACTTAGGTTGAGATGTGTCTCACAGCCTGTTGTCGTGTGAGTGGTTGTGCGAGGGGGTTAGATATGTAGGTGATGGTCTAGCATGGTTGGAGTCAGAGAGTGGCGTGTAGGTGCTAGTAGTGGTGGGTGTGCTCCGGCACTGCGTTGTGAGTAGGGGGTGTAAGGTTAGTGGGTGGGTGTGGGTTCGGCACGGTTGTATGAAGTGATGGAGAGGGTTGTGTGTGTCTGGAGTGAAATTGTGTGGTGTCTCACAGCTGTGACTGGCGTTGGATGAAGGTCGATGGGTAGGGGGATTAGAGTATTAGTGAGTGATGTGGGGGTAATGCTTGTGGTGAGCGCAGGTCTATGGCGGCGTGGCGGGGTGTGTGGAAGGTAGATGGGGGCGAGAAGAGGGGGGAGGTTTAATGAGTGAGTATGAGGTGAATGTGTCTCACTGGTGGAGAGGTTTTGCGTTGTGAGGGAAGTCAGAGAGGGATTACATGAAGTAATGAATGTGTCTCACCGCACTGCGGTTGATGAATCAGAGAGGGGATTAATATGTAAGATTGTGTCTCACCAGCATTGCTTGATGAGTCCGAGAGGGGATTATTATAGTAATGATGTGTCTTCACCAGCACGTGCGTTGATGAAGTCAGAGAGGGATTAATATAGTAAATGAATGTGGTCCACAGCACTGCGGTTGAGCGTCAGTAGAGGGGATTAATATAGTAATGAATGTGTCTCACCAAGGCACTGGCGTTGATGAAGTCAGAGAGGGGATTAATTAGTTAATGAATGTGTCCTCAGCACACTGTCGTTTGATGAAGATCAGAGAGGGGAATTAATATAGTAAGAAATGTGGTCTCACCAGCACTGCGGTGATGAAGTCAGAGAGGGGATTTAATATATAGTAATGAAATGTGTCTCACAATGTGGCTTGATGAAGTCAGAGAGGGGTTAATAGTAGTAATGAATTGTGTCTCACCAGCTACTGCGTTGATGAAGTTTCAGAGAGGGGATTAATATAGTATGAATGTGTTCCACTCAGACGTCTTGATGACAGTCAGGAGGGGATTAATAGTAATTGAATGTGTCTCACCAGCACTGCGTCTGATGAAGTGGTCAGAGAGGGGACTTAAATATAGTAGAAATGGTCACGTTTGATGGTCGAGAGAAAGTATATCTCACGCCAGCACTATGCGTTGATGGTAAGTTTTTTTCCAGAGAGGGGATTACATATAGTAAGGAATGTGTCCCTCACTGTGTTGATCGAAGTCAGAGAGGGGATTAATATAGTAATGAATTGTCTCAACCATCACCGACGTCTGATGAAGTCAGAGTAGGGGATTACATATGTAATGAATGTGTCTCCACTGTGTGATGAAGTCAGAGAGGGAAGATTATCTAGTAAATGAATGTGGTCTCACCAGACTTGCGTTGATGAAGTCAGGAACATGATGAGTGTGTCAGATATGAAGTAAGGTTAATAGTAAATGAATGTGTCATCCCGCACTGCGTTGGGGAAGTCAGAGAGGGGACTTAATATAGTAATGAATGTGTCTCACCAGCTGTTGATGAAGTCAGAGAGGGGATTAATATGTAAGAATTGTGTCTCACCAGCACTGGCGTTGATGAATGTCCAGAGAGGGGATTAATTAGTAAATGAATGTGTCTCACCACATGCGTTTGATGAAAAAGCGTCTCAGAGAGGGGATTAATATAGTCGAATGCTGTCCTCACCACACTGCGTTGAATGGAAGTTCAGAGGAGGGGATTAATATAGTTTAATGAAATGTGTCCACAGCAACTGTGTGTGTGATGAGTCCAGAAGGGATATTACTATAGTAATTGAATCGTGTCTCACCAGCACTTTTGCTGAGAGTCGAGAGGGGATTAATATAGTGAATGAATGTGTCTCACAACTGGCGTTGCATGAAGTCCAGAAGGGGATTTTATCATATAGTAATGGAATGTGTTCTCACCAAGCACTGCGTTGATGAAGTCATGAGAGGGGATAATATAATGTAATGAATGTGTCCTCACAGACTGCTTTGATTGAAGTAGCGAGGGGGAATTAATATAGTAATGAATGTGTCTCACGCTGCATGTTCGATGAAGGTCAGAGCGGGGATTGATGAGTACGTAGATGAAGGTGTGCTCACCAGCACTGCGGTTATGAGTCAGAGAGGGGATTAAGTATAGTATATGAAATGTGTCTCACGCAGCACGTTGCGTTGTTGAGAAGGTCAGAGAGGGGATTAATATAATAATGAAATGTGTCTCACTGTGGTTGAATGAAAGTAGAGAGGGGCTTAATATAGTCATGAATGTGTTCACTGTGTGAATGAAGTCAGAGAGGGGATTTAATATAGTAATGGAAGATCAGTCTCATTTGGGACACAAGCCCACATCAGAGGGTTTAGTAGAGGGATACATGTAAATACAAGGTAGGGAACAGCAGGGAAAGATCAGTGTTATTTGGGACACAGSCACATCAGAGGGTTTAGTAGAGGGATACATGTAAATACAAGGTAGGGAACAGCAGGGACAGATCAGTCTCATTTGGGACACTTCCTCTCTGACATCACTTCTTCTGGATGCAAACTACAAGCTCAGGGTCCGAAATGGCACCCTATTCCCTATATAGTGCACTACTTTAGACCAGAACCCTATTCCCTAAAAGTGCACTGCTTTTGACCAGAGTCCATAGGGTAGTATGAACACTATATGTAACCTCTTTATTTAACTAGGCAAGGCATCTTCAACAACAGACAGACCTGTTATCATCACTGTCCCTCCCATCTTCAACAACAGACTAACCTGTTGTCACCACTGTCCCTCCCATCTTCAACAACAGACAGACCTGTTGTCACTACTGTCCCTCCCATCTTCAACAACAGACAGACCTGTTGTCACTACTGTCCCTCCCATTTTCAACAACAGACAGACCTGTTGTCACTACTGTCCCTCCCATCTTCAACAACAGACTAACCTGTTATCACCACTGTCCCTCCCATCTTCAACAACAGACTAACCTGTTGTCATCACTGTCCCTCCCATCTTCAACAACAGACAGACCTGTTTATATAGTGAATTGCTGACATGGCTTCTAACTGAGGAGAGCATATAGGGGGCGTCCCAATAATATCTCCTTTCTTATGAAGTGTGCACTCGTTCACTGCTTCTCACAAAACCAAAAGCCTTGGATTGGTGGAGGCATGGGTTAGTAGGAATCATCATATTCATTATACCAGTCTTTTTTTTTTTTTAAACCTGTGAAGGGAAGTGAACAAAGTGCACACTCTGGGAGGAAGGAGAGATGATTGGGACACACCTATGTTGCTATCAATCATCCAAAATCCCCATGAGCCAATAGGAACGTTTAGGGGACGATTGTGATCCCGCCTTTTAAGATCAAGAGTTCCTCCCTCTACCTCTCTCTCTCTCTCCATCCCGCAAATGAAAACCATGGGAAGTGTGTATGTATGGCTGTGTAAACACTGTTGTTTTTATTATCATCATCATCATCATCATCATCATCGTCGTGACAAACACAACAAGGTTGTTAGTTAAGGCATGTGCATAGCAGTCTGAGCTGTGCTTTAAACCAGAGTAGAAAACACCAGTCTGAGCTGTTGCTTCAAATATTGCAGAGTAGAAAACACGCAAGTCTGAGCTGTGGCTTTAAACCAGAGAGGAAAACACAGTCTGAGCTGTGCTTCAAACAAGAGTAGAAAGACACCAAGTCTGAGCTGTGTTTAAACCAGAGTAGAAACACCAGTCTGAGCTGTGGCTTTAAACCAGAGTAAGAAACCCAATGTCAGAGCTGTGCTTTAACAGAGTAGAAAAGCAGCCAGTCCTGAGCCTGTGCTTTAAAGCAGAGTAGAAAAGCACCAGTGCGTTAGCTGTGCTTTAAACCACGAGTAGAAAAGCAGCAGTCTGAAGCTGTGCTTTAAACGGCAGAGTAGAAAACACAGTCCCTGAGCTGTGGGCTTTAAACGCAGAGTATGAAAAACATCGCAGTCTGAGCTGTGCTTTAAAACAGAGTAGAAAACAGCCAGTCTGAGGCTGGTCTTTAAACAAGAGTAGAAACACCAGTCTGAGCTGGTGGCTTTAAGAGCGCAGAGTAGAAAACGACGCCAGTCTGAGCTGTGCTTTAAACCAGAGTAGAAAACACGCAAGTCTGAGCTGTGCTTTAAACGCAGAAGTAGAAACACCAAGTCTGAGCTGTGCTTTAAACGCAGAGTGAGAAACCACCAGTCTGAGGCTGTAGCTTAAACGGCAGAAGTAGAAAACACCAGTCTGACGCTGTGTTTTAAACGGCGAGAGTAGAAAACCCAGTCAGAGTGTGCTTTAAACGCAGAGTAGAAAACACCAGTCAGAGCCTGTGTTTTAAAGCAGAGTAGAAACACCAGTCTGAGCTGTGCTTTAAACAGAGTAGAAAACACGCAGTCTGAGCTGTTTTTTAAACCAGAGTAGAAAAGCACGCAGTCTGAGCGTGTGCTTCAAACGCAGAGTAGAAAAAGCACGCAGTCAGAAGCTGTGTTTTAAACCAGAGAGAAAACACGCAGTCTGAGGCTGTGGCTTCAAACAGAGTAGAAAACACCGAGTCAGAAGCTGTGTTTTAAACTGCAGAGTAGAAAACCACCAGTCTGAGCTGTGCTTCAAAGCCAGAGTAGAAACACCAGTCAGAGTGTGCTTCAAACCAGAGTAGAAAACAGCGCAGTCAGAGGCTGTGTTTTAAACTAGAGTAGAAAAGCACCAGTCTGAGCTGTGCTTCAAACCAGAGTAGAAAACCGCAAGTCCAGAGGCTGTGTTTTTAAAACGCAGAGTAAGAAAACACGCAGTCGAGCTGTGCTTTAAACCAGAGAGTTAGAAAACACGCAGGTGCTGAGCTGTGCTTGCAAACCAGAGTAGAGAAACACCAGTCCTGAGCTGTGTTTTAAACAGAAGTAGAAACACCGTTT
>NW_019945371.1:0-8477 GCF_002910315.2 Salvelinus sp. IW2-2015
ATATCTGTATTTATATGCATGTTATTTCATCATGAATTATAATAATGCATATATGCTTTGTCGTTGATGTATTTAATAAACATGATATATACTGTATATTCATATTGTTACGTTTCCTTGCCCTGTTATGTCCAAGAAGGCTTAATGGTTGTTTGTACCATGCGTCAAAGGATGGGGCTCTACTGCCGCAGTGTGGTCAGAGATAGCAGAAACAATGTCCAGGGAATGGACAAGGCCACTAGAGGACACCTGTTGCTGCCAGGAGGGATAGTGCATTCTGGAACTGTCTGCATTGTGATTGTTTGTCAATGAAAAACGTGTTACAAACCGAATGTATAATCTATTAATCCGATGCGTACAACGGCAGATAGCAAAACTAGTGGCACTATTTTATTTAGGAGGGATTGATATGAGGAATCTGGGATTTTTTATATAACATTTTAAGATTGTTTAAATTAATTATATATAGCCATTGGTTTCTGTGAAAATATAACTTATAAATGCACCATACAATTTATACATGTCTCATGTCTTACCCCAGAACCAAATATAATTTAAGGCAAGGCCTGCCGCCTGTATTTCCCTTGTCAATATTGGCACCCCATTTGGAATTCCTCTCTCTTGTAGGCGTATTGTCTCTCTGTCTTTTTAAATGATTCAGAGATTAGATTAGTGCATAGATGAACGGTCTATAGTAAGCTAATGTTGTGTTTCATACACGACATATACGACATTGTAATACCGAGTAGCGCAACTCCCGGTGCGCTACACTCTTTCAGCTCTGACCATCAAGGATTTGTGCGGGAGCCAAATAAGAATCCGGGCTGTGACAAACAATGGTAGCAATGAAAGGCGAGGGGAGGGTTGGCTAAATGCAAATATCCACTTTGTGCTGTTGAGAGAACCTCCTCCAACACTGACAACTGGCAATTTCCACCCTAAGATCCTACGCTGTAGGCTGAGAATAATGCACCTCAAATTCTGCCACGTCCCTTCTTTACAGCGAAGTTACAACGTATTTTAACTACGATTTAATTCACAACTTTGAAACGTATTCGGTTCATTCCATCGAGCAAGAGTTGGACAACGGTCAGTGAAGATGGACATTTGGTGACCTCGGGTGTGTCGCGGGAGGGCCAGGAAGCGTGCACCTGTGAGAACTAAACCAAAAAGGTAAGCTACGCGTCGATCCGCTTGACATTCAACAGGTACATTTGATTTATCTAAAAAAAAAAAACGTTATTTTTAATTTGTGTTCAAAGTGCAGTTGTCAAACTTTCCATTTTAACAACACCGATTTAAATCACCCAAAGCCCTGTTTGTTGGCGGCTATATGGGCAATATAGCTCTGCATTGCTCTACACGTGTTGTTCTGCGTTGCATGCTCACACATCGCCTATCCACGGGCTACGTACACATTCCAAAACATCTCATTTCAGACTCCTGATGTTTTTCTCCACAGTAAAACAATAATAGTGTTTGAGACAAGAGGCAGAAACACAGTGCAGCTTCGTTACGAGACGCTAAGCCTTTCTGAACGTGATTATCCTGAGCCCGTCGATACGCTGGCTTCATTCAAGACATGCATGAGAAAGGCTTTGCGACACAATGGATCAGTGGGAGCTTGTCTGCTATTATAGACGCACTGGGAAAGAGAGGAGGACTCTAGACGCACTGGGAAAGAGAGGAGGAATCTTTCGTGAATATTGATATTGTCATGAGAGAGAGAGAGGGAGAGGAGAGTAATGACTGACTGGACGATGGATGGAGTACATTACAGATCAGTGGATGCTGCGGTCAGGAAGTCGAGTAATTCAGCGATTTAAATACATTTTTTGAAAATGCCTCATACCTGACAATTATAAATAATAAATTAATGTTGTAAATTAGTCCACAACTCGTCAAGTTACAATTCATTTAAAGTGCATTTCACAACATACTTTACAGAGAAAGTAAGTATTTCTCCAAAAATAATTGCTAGTAATCTGCAAACAGAAATTGTCTTTGGGGTTGAATGCTACTGCCGAACTGAACTCTATCCCTGCAGGAAGACATCAAAGCAGACTCGACATGAGGGCTTTCTTGACAACAATTGCCCCATTCTACTACCTACTCTCCTACCCCTGGCCTGGCCACCCCCACACTCCCATCCCTGTTTCCACTTGATTAAGCCCAAGCTCCTGAGTCCAATCTGGAGGAAAATGCTTCACTAATTCTAATGTCAGTCCAAATGGCTCCTGTTTAGTGCACTATGTTTTGACCACTACCCATAGGAAGCTGGTCAAAAAACCATATATGGAATAAGGTGCCATTTGAAACACGTTAAGACTCCTGTTCCCAACAAATGAGGAAGACATTTTGTCTCTCTGCTTTCATTTGAGTCAGACCCTGACAAGCTGTCAAGAGTTGTACTTTTTCCCCCTCTCTCGTTTACTGACCACCATATTGTTGGGGAAATGTAGTGAGCGAAACAGAACGCAGAGAGGTGAATTGTGAAGCGATGGATGGGGAAGAAGACTCCTGCTGGGGATTCCCAGTGTCCCAAATGGCACCTATTCTCTATTGGGCCCTATGGGTTCTAGTCTAAAGTAGTGCACTATATAGGGAACAGGGTGCCATTTGGGATGCAGACCGAGAGCATACCCCCTCTGACCTATAGGGCCCATAGGATGCCAAATCCACTGTTGTCCTCATCACTCGTCCTCAACTGAATAATTAACTATTTCTTCATGTGATACAATAGTTGTTATTGCTATTGAAGAGAGAATAAAGTAAATGTTTATTTCAGATTATTGTTATTCGTAGGATCTGAAAAACTTAATACAACACTTTTGAAGTGTATTGTCCCTTTAACTAATATAATCAGTTGCCATGGCAGCTGAACTGGTTTCTGAGTGACAGGGTGTAGAGCTCTGCTGTCTGATTGACAGGGTGTAGAGCTCTGCTGTCTGATTGACAGGGTTTAGAGCTCTGCTGTCTGATTGACAGGGTTTAGAGCTCTGCTGTCTGATTGACAGGGTGTAGAGCTCTGCTGTCTGATTGACAGGGTTAGAGCTCTGCTGTCTGATTGACAGGGTTTAGAGCTTTGCTGTCTGATTGACAGGGTTTAGAGCTCTGCTGTCTGATTGACAGGGTTTAGAGCTCTGCTGTCTGATTGACAGGGTTTAGAGCTCTGCTGTCTGATTGACAGGGTTTAGAGCTCTGCTGTCTGATTGACAGGGTTTAGAGCTCTGCTGTCTGATGACAGGGTTTAGAGCTCTGCTGTTATACAGGTAGCTTCTGTCTGATTGACAGGGTTAGAGCTCTGCTGTCTGATTGACAGGTTTAGAGCTCTACTGTCTGATTGACAGGTTTAGAGCTCTGTGTCTGATTGACAGGTTTAGAGCTCTGTTGTCTGATTGACAGGGTTTAGAGCTCTGCTGTCTGATTGACAGGTTTAGAGCTCTGCTGTCTGATTGGCAGGGTTTAGAGCTCTGCTGTCTGATTGACAGGGTTGAGAGCTCTGCTGTCTGATTGACAGGGTAGAGCTCTGCTGTCTGATTGCAGGGTGTAGAGCTCTGCTGTCTGATTGCAGGGTGTAGAGCTCTGCTGTCTGATTGCAGGGTTTAGAGCTCTGCTGTCTGATTGACAGGGTTTAGAGCTCTGCTGTCTGATTGACAGGGTTTAGAGCTCTGCTGTCTGATTGGCCAGGGTGTAGAGCTCTGCTGTCTGATTGACAGGGTTGAGAGCTCTGCTGTCTGATTGACAGGGTGTAGAGCTCTGCTGTCTGATTGACAGGGTTTAGAGCTCTGCTGTCTGATTGACAGGGTTAGAGCTCTGCTGTCTGATTGCAGGGTTTAGAGCTCTGCTGTTGATTGACAGGGTTAGAGCTCTGCTGTCTGATGGAGGTTTAGAGCTCTGCTGTCTGATTGACAGGGTTTAGAGCTCTGCTGTCTGATTGACAAGGGTTTAAGAGCTCTGTGTCTGCTTGACAGGGTGTAGAGCTCTGCTGTCTGATGTGCAGGGTTTAGAGCTCTGCTTGCCTGATTGACAGGTTTAGAGCTCTGCTGTCTGATTGACAGGGTGTATGAAGCTCTGCTGTCTGATTGACAGGGTTTAGAGCTCTGCTGTCTGATTGGCAGGTGTGTAGAGCTCTGCTGTCTGATTGGCAGGGTTTTAGAGCTCTGCTGTCTGATTGACAGGGTTTAGAGCTCTGCTGTCTGATTGACAGGGTGTAGAGCTTTGCTTGTCCTGATTGGCAGGGTTTAGAGCTCTGCTGTCTGATTGACAGGGTTATAGAGCTCTGCTGTCTGATTGCAGGTGTTTAGAGCTCTGCTGTCTGATTGCAGGGTAGAGCTCTGCTGTCTGATTGGCAGGTTTAGACAGTGGTCATGGATGTGACCTGTGCAGCAGTTGGACTGCTCTTGTAACTGACTCAATAGGAGCATGCATGTGTGTGTATCTATCTGTGTTAGCAGACACTTGCAACAAGTTTGAAAGAGAGGTTTATCTGTAGTTGCCTTCAATGACAACTGGCTAGTATTGCCTAAAGATGAAGTCTGCAGAGTTAGAGACTAGTGTACTATCTGAAGGGTATGGAAGGGAAGTTCTGCAGAGTTAGAGACCTAGTGTACTATCTGAAGGGTATAGAAGTAGTCTGCAGAGTTAGAGACTAGTGTACTATCTGAGGTATGGAAGGGAGTCTGCAGAGTTAGAGACTAGTGTCTATCTGAAGGTATGAAGGTAGCTGCAGAGTTAGAGACTAGTGTACTATCTGAAGGGTATGGAAGGGAAGTCTGCAGAGTTAGAGACTAGTGTACTATCTGAAGGGTATGGAAGGTAGTCTGCAGAGTTAAGACTAGTGACATTGAAGGTATGGAAGGGATGGAAGGTAGTCTGCAGAGTTAGAGACTAGTGTACTATCTGAAGGGTATGGAAGGTAGTCTGCAGAGTTAGAGACTAGTGTACTATCTGAAGGGTATGGAAGGAGTCTGCAGAGTTAGAGACTAGTGTACTATCTGAAGGGTATGGAAGGTAGTCTGCGATTAGAGACTAGTGTACTATCTGAAGGGTATGGAAGTAGTCTGCAGAGTTAGAGAATAGTGTACTATCTGAAGGGTATGGAAGGAAGTCTGCAGAGTTAGAGACTAGTGTACTATCTGAAGGGTATGGAAGAAGTCTGCAGAGTTAGAGACTAGTGTAACTATCTGAAGGGTATGGAGGTAGTCTGCAGAGTTAGAGACTAGTGTTACTATCTGAAGGGTATGGAAGGTGAGTCTGCAGAGTTAGAGACTAGTGTACTATCTGAAGGTATGGAAGGAGTCTGCAGAGTTAGAGACTAGTGTACTATCTGAAGGTATGGAAGGTAGTCTGCAAGTTAGAGACTAGTGTACTATCTGAAGGGTATGGAAGGTAGTCTGCAGAGTTAGAGACTAGTGTACTATCTGAAGGGTATGAAGGTAGTCTGCAGAGTTAGAGACTAGTACTCTGAAGGGATGGAAGGTAGTCTGCAGAGTTAGAGACTAGGTATCTATCTGAAGGTATGGAAGGAAGTCTGCAGATGTAGACTAGTGACTATCTGAAGGTATGGAAGGTAGTCTGCAGAGTTAGAGACTAGTGTACTATCTGAAGGGTATGGAAGAAGTCTGCAGAGTTAGAGACTAGTGTACTATCTGAAGGGTATGGAAGGTAAGTTGCAGAGTTAGAGACTAGTGTACTATCTGAAGGTATGGAAGGAAGTCTGCAGAGTTAGAGACTAGTGTACTATCTGAAGGGTATGGAAGAGTCTGCAGAGTTAGAGACTAGTGTACTATCTGAAGGGTATGAAGGTAGTCTGCAGAGTTAGAGACTTAGTGTACTATCTGAAGGTAATGGAGGGAAGTCTGCAGAGTTAGAGACTAGTGTACTATCTGAAGGTATGGAAGGTAGTCTGCAGAGTAGAGACTAGTGTACTATCTGAAGGGTATGAAGGTAGTCTGCGAGTTAGAGACTAGTGACTATCTGAAGGGTATGGAAGGAGTCTGCAGAGTTAGAGACTAGTGTACTATCTGAGGTATGAAGGTAGTCTGAGAGTTAGAGACTAGTGTACTACTGAAGGGTATGGAAGGTAGTCTGCAGAGTTAGAGACTAGTGTGCTATCTGAAGGGTATGGGAAGAAGTCTGCCAGAGTTAGAGACTAGTGTACTATCTGAAGGGTATGGAAGGGAGTCTGCAGAGTTAGAGACAGTGTACTATCTGAAGGGTATGAAGAAGTCTGCAGAGTTAGAGACTAGTGTACTATCTGAAGGGTATGGAAGGAAGTCTGCAGAGTTAGAGACTAGTGTACTATCTGAAGGAAGGAAGGTAGTTGCAGAGTTAGAGACTAGTGTACTATCTGAAGGGTAATGGCAGGTAGTATGCAGAGTTAGAGACTAGTGTACTAAATTATACAGTAAAATGTGTATACATATATAGAAGTGAATGCTTATTATAGCTAGGTATTTTTTGCATTAAAACTGGCAGTGGTGATTTGATATTGTTCCTCTGGTTCTGGAAGCCCAACAGCAGGGTTCCGGTTCCAATGAGGAAGTAGTAGAGAGAACAGCTAAGGAGCAGCACCTGACACCTGAGATACACCGTTGGGAKGAAAGCTCTCGTACACACAAGACACACAACCCACTCTGACGGAGAGGTAATGTCCCAAATGTCACGCTGTTCCCTAAATAGTGCACTACTTTAGACTAGAGCCCTATGAGCCCTGGTCAAAGGTAGTGCACTATAAAATGGAATAGTGTACCATTTGGGACGAAGGAGACAGTACTTAGTTTCTGGGAACAAGCAAATCTATGGGTTAACACCAAGGAGGAAATGATGTCACTTTTGATGACCTCTGACCTCTGTCCACATAGAGCTGTACTGTATCTGGTCTCCCTTTGTGAAGGTCCATGTGTAGAGTAGCTTGGTCCATGTGTAGAGTAGCTTGGTCCATGTGTAGAGTAGCTTGGTCCATGTGTAGAGTAGCTTGGTCCATGTGTAGAGAGGAGTAGCTTAGTCCAGCAGGACGTTTAAACTCATTTGATTCAGATTCAGAACTGTGCCATAGAAAACGTCTTACAAAACTGCACCACCGTGTCTTCAGCAACCCTTTACAATGGAATACCCACAGCATTCAAGTCAGCCACACTCCAGTTTCCATCAGTGTGTCTGATCCCAGGATATCTCAGGGAAACTGTCTGGCTCTGGCAGCCTGTCTGGCACAAAATGGAGGAGGGTTCAGATCCTGGGCTGCGTGAATGGCACCTTGTTATATAGTGCACTACATTTGGCAAACGTCTACAGGGTTAGAGTTAGGGCTAACCAATAGGGCTCTGGTCAAAAGTAGTGCACTATATAGGGAATAGGGTGCCATCTCAGATTGGGCAGCCTCAGGACAGAAGCGGAGACATTCCCATTGGGTGAGGAGGTTGAGTCCTTCTTCAGACAGACGGGTGTGGTCAGTCGGTCCTTTAAAGGTCTCTCAGTCTCTGACTGTTACTGTGACTGGGGTCCTATTGGGTCATGTCTGGTGGTGGTGGTGGTAGTGGTGGTGATGGTGGTGTTCGTGGTGGTGGCGGTGCTCGTGACGCTGCACCAGAGGCAACACAAAGGACCCAGACCCCTGCTCCCTCTCCTTCTCCCTCTCAAGACAAGGGGGAGGCGGGGGAGCCTGCTGCTGATGCTGCTGATGCTGATGCTGATGCTGCTGCTGATACTGATGCTGGGKATTGRAGTGAGGTGACAGGGGYGTTTTGGACGGGGACAGGCCCTGACCCTCCCTGGCTTTGGCCCGGAGCCGTTTGCTGTGGCTGTGCTGCAGAGGGTGCTGGTGGTGGCTGGAGAAGGGGAGGTGGTACACATCCTGACCTCCGTGACCCCCAGATGAGGAGTTCCCTGTATGCAGCAGGGTCTGGAGAGGAGGAGGCTGAGGAGGTAATGCCCCCCAGTGTGGTATTACTGGACTTGCCCCTTTCAATTCCCCATTGGTCCCTCCAACGCCGCTCCTTTAGATGTTCCTTTGGGGGACTTGAGGAAGTGTGACGCGCCCCGACCCGGGCTTCTAGAGGGCTGTAGTTCTCACTGATGACCTGCGAGCGGCGCTGGTGGGCGTGGGCGGCGTGGGCCTCGGGCTCCTGGGAACGGAGCGGTTCTGGGACTGGGAGGTCCGCACATGGGTCTCCTGGGGGCGGAGGAGGGGTGGATCCTGGAGGAGGGAGAGAGAGAAGAATAGAGAGAGTAAAAGAGAGAGAGAGAGAGAGGAGAGTCCCATATAAGTTCTATGGACTCACTCTGTGTGCAATAATAGCGTTTAACATGATGTTTTAATGACGACCTCATCTCTGTACCCCCACATACTGTACAACTATCTGTTAGGTCCCTCAGTCAAGCAGTGAATTTCAAACACAGCTTCAACCACAAAGACCAGGGAGCTTTTGTACCTATTGGTAGATGGGTCAAAATAAAAAAAGATGACATTGATATTA
>NW_019945371.1:11227-40733 GCF_002910315.2 Salvelinus sp. IW2-2015
GTTACTGTTTAGAGTTTAGAACTGGTACCGTTGATCGGTTACTTGGTAGAATAGAACTGGGTACCGTTGTTCTGTTATGCGCTAGAGTTAAACTGTACCGTTGATTCTGTTACTGTACCCGTTGTTCTTATGGTAGAGTAGAACTGGTACGTTTTTGGTTACTGGTAGAGTAGCAAATTGGTCCCGTTGTTCTATTACTGTTTAGAGTACGAACTGGCTCCCGTGACTCTGTTACTGGTAGATTTTTTTTTTTTTTTTTTTTTTTTTTTTTTTTTTTTTTTAAAAAATAGTAGAGAACTGGTACGTTGTTCTGTTCTGGTAGAGCTAGAACTCGTCACGTTGTTGTTCCCTGTTACTGGTAGGTAGAGACTGTACCTGTTGTTCTGTTACTGTAGAGTAGAACTGTACTCCTTCCGGGTTGTCGTACTCAAAATGTTCTGTTACTGGTAGAGTAAGAACTGGTACCGTTGTTCTTTGTTACTGGTAGAAGGTGAACTGGTTACCGTTTGTCTGTTACTGGTAGAGTTAGAACTGTACCCTGTTGTTCTGTACGGTAAGAAGTAGACTGGTTACCCGTTGTTTCTGTTAGCTGAGTAGAGTAGGAAAACTTGGGTACCTGTCGTGTTCCTGTACTACTGGTAGAGTTAACGTAACCCTCCCCCCCGGTGCTACGTTGTTTTTCTGTTAGCTCCTCGGTCAGGAGTAGAACCGGTACCACGCGCGCGTTGTTCCTGTTACTGGTAGAGTAGAACTGAAGTGGTACCCGTTGTTCGTTCTCCCCTGTCTCCCACCCTTGTTAAGAGTAGCATACTTTGAGTAAACTGTACCGGCGTTGTTCTGTTACTCGGGTAGAGTAGAATCTGGTAGCCGCTCCGGCCGTTGTTTTCTGTTAACTGGTAGAAGTAGAACTATGGTAACCGCTTTTCTGTCTTACTTGGGTTAGAGTGGAAAGGGAACCGGTAAAGCCCCCGGCCGCCGTTGTTCTGGGGTTACTGGTCGAGTAGAAACCGGTACCTTCTGTCAAACGCGTAGCCAGAAAACTCGGACCGGTTGGCTTCCTGTTACTGGTAGAGTACGAACTGGGCTACCGTTGTTCTCCTGTTACTGGATAGAGTTAGAACTGGTAGCCGGGTGTGCTGTTAGGTAGCAGTAAACGGTACCCCGTTTTTTTACATTCTTTGTATGGTTTATTTAAGAGAGTAGATTACCGTTGTTCTGTTACTGGTGAGTAGAACTGGTACGTTATACGTGTTCGTTACTCTGGTAGAGTAGAACTGGTACGCGTGTTGTTCTGTTACTGGTAGATGTAGAACCTGGTACCCGGTTTTCTGTTACTTGTAGAGTAGAACTGGTACGATTGTTACTGTTACCGGTAGAGTAGAACCTGGCTTACTGGCCCGTTTGTTCTTGTTACTCTCCGGAGAGTAGAACTGGTACCGTTTTTTTTGTCTTTACCGGTTAGAAAAAAAAAAAAGTAGAACTAGGTACCCGTTGTCTGTTAACTGGTAGAGTAAAATGTACCCGTTGTTCTGTTTACTGCGCTATGAGTAGAACTGGTACTCGTTGTTCTGTTACTGGTAGGTAGAACTGGTTACCGTTGTTCTGTCTACTGGCTAGAGTAGACAAACTGCGATACGGCGTTGAGCTCTGTTACGTTGGTAAAGAAACTGTACGGACCACTTGAGTAAACTGTACCTGTTCTGATTACTTAGAGAACTGGTACTTGCTGGTAGAGTAGAACTGTACGGCTCGTGTTCTGTACTGGTAGGTAGAACTGGTACCGTTGTTCGTCGTTTACTGGGAAGTAGAATGGTACCGTTGTTCTGTTTACTTGGTAGAGGAGAACTGGACCTGTCACCTCGTTGTTCTGTTACTGGTAGAGTAGAACTGGTACCCGTCTGTTCTGTTAACTGGTAGAGTAGAACTGGTCAGCCCGTTGGTTCCTGTTACTGGTACGGAGTAGACTGGTTAACCGAACGTTTGTTCTGTTACTGGTAGAGGTAGATACTGGTACCTTGGTTATGTTACCTGGCGTAGAGTAGAACTGGGTACCGGTTGTTCGGTTCACTGGTAGAGTAGAGAACTGGTACCGCTGTGTGTCTGTTCTGTACTGGTAAGCAGTATGACACTGGTACCGTTCGTCCGGTTGTTCGTTACTGGTAGATAGAATGATACAACAGGTTACAAAAATAGTAAATGGTACCGGTTGGTTCTGGTTACTGTTGGTAGAGTAAAGAACTGGTACGTGTTGTTCTGTTAACTCGTAGAGTAGAAACTGGTACCGTTGTTTGTCTGGTATAACTGGGTACCGTTGTTCTGTTACTGGTAGGAGTAGAACTGTTTACCGTTGTTCTCATTGTTAACTGGTAGAGTACGAAACTGGTAACCTTTGTTCTGTTTATGGTAAGGTAGAAACGGTAACGGAGACAGCTGTTGTTACTGATAAACGGCCGTTGTGTACTACGAGATAATTAACCTTCTGTTTGGTAGAGTAGAACTGCTAGGGTAGTCTGTTACTGTAAGAGTATGAACTGTTTCTGTTACTTAGGTATGAGTTTCTGTCTGGGAAGTCCCGAGTCAGTCAGTGAGAGGCCCTGCTGTGAGGATGACATCCACGGCAGGGGCTGCATAACAGGTTCCACTCATATTGTTGTCTCATGGTGCCCCCTCGGCATTAGAGAGGGAGGAGTTGAAGAAGTGGAGAGGGTCAACGTGACAGCCCCAGTCTCACACTGACTTCTTGTTGTAGCAGAAAAACTGTGATTGGACTTGCGAGAGACGGCAGCAACGGTTTCTCTGCTGAGGTCTGAGTGGGCCTGGTGGTTTTGTGCTGTGTGTGGCTGGCTAATCGGGCTATGATCCCCACAGCCACTGTTTCCCCTGGCCGTGACCCGGTCCCCAGCCTGGGTGTGTGTCTTGCTCATTCTGAGTCAATAGACAGGCCTGCATCTTCCTCTTGGCTCTCCAGCGGGCCACTCTGAGCCGGGTCTTCTCCCGTCTCTCCTTCACCAGGTCAGGCTAATAGAGGCTGGGAAGGTTCTTCTCCATCTCCCTCCGACGGGTCTGGCTCTCTCCTCAGCTTCAGTTCGTGCTCATTTTAAACTCCTCGTAGAGACTCAGGTCTTTGGCCACGGACCACCATCTGGCCTGGGAGCAACTCCGCGTGACATGGACATCACTGGCTGGGACAGCCCATCTGAGGATGAAGAAGGACAGACAACAAGTCATTAGATATCACTGCTGGGACAGCCATCTGAGGATGAGAGGACAGACAACAAGTCTTAGATATCACTGGCCTGGGACAGCCCATCTGAGGATGAAGAGACAGACAACAAGTCATTAGATATCACTGGCCTGGGACAGCCCCATCTGAGGATGAAGAGAGACAGACAACAAGTCATTAGATATCACTGGCTGGGACAGCCCATCTGAGGATGAAGAGGACAACACAAGTTCATTAGATATCACTGCTGGGACAGCCATCTCAGGATGAAGGGACAGACAACAAGTCATTAGATATCACTGCCTGGGACAGCCATCTGAGGCATGAAGAGGACAACAACAAGTCATTAGATTATCAACCTGCTGGACAGCCCATCTGAGGATGAAGAGGACAGACAACAAGTCATGAGATATATCACTGCCTCTGGGACAAGCCCATCATTGAGGATGGAAGAGGAAGACAACAAGTCATCTAGATATCACTGGCTGGGACAGCCCATCTGACGGATGAAGAGGACAGACAACAAATCATCTAGATACATCTGGCTGGGCGAGCCATCTGAGGATGAGAGAAGAAAACCCCCCCCCCCCCCCCCCCCCCCCCCCCCCCCCCCCCCCCCCGCCTAGAAACAAGTCATTAGATATCAGGCTGGACAGGGCTTAGGTGGGACAGACCAAGTCATAATATCACTGCTGGACAGCCATCTGAGGTGAAGAGGACAGACAACAAGTCATTAGATATCCACTGGCTGGGACAGCCCATCTGAGGATGAGAGACAGCAACAATCCATTAGATATCACTGGCTGGGACAGCCCATCTGAGGATGAAGAGGACAGACAACAAAGTCATTAGATTATCACTGGCTGGACAGCCATCTGAGGATGAAGAGGACAAGAACAAGTCATTAGATATCACTGCCTGGGAACGCCCATCTTGAGGATGAAGAGGACGACAACATTCATTAGATATCACTGTGCCTGGGACAGCCCATCTGAGGATGAAGAGGACAGACAACATCATTAGATATCACTGCTGGGGAAGCCCATCTGAGGATGAAGAGGACGACAACAAGTCATTAGATATCACTGGCTGGGACAGCCCATCTGAGGATGAAGAGGACAGACAACAAGTCATTAGATATCACTGCTGGGACACGCCCATCTGAGGATGAAGAGGAAAAAGACAACAAGTTCATTAGATATCACTTTGCTGGACAGCCATCGTGAGGATGCAGAGGGACAGGACAACAAGTCATTAGATATCACTTTGCCTGGGACATGCCCATCTTGAGCGATGGAAGAGGACAGCAACAGTCATTAGATTATCACTGCTGGGGGACAGGCGCCATCTGAGGATGAAGAGGACAGACAACAAGTCATTAGATATGCCTGCGCTGGACAGCCGCATCTGAAGGATGTAAGAGAACAGATCAAGCATGCATTAGATATCACTGCCTGGGACATGCCCATGGCTGAAGCATGAAGAGGACAGACAACAAGTCATTCAGTTATATCACTGGCTGGGACAGCCCATCTGAGGATGAAGAGGACAGACAACAAGTCATTAGATATCACTGGCTGGGACAGCCCATCTGAGGATGAAGAGGACAGACATTCCATTAGATATCACTGCCTGGGACAGCCCATCTGAGGATGAAGAGGACAAACAACATTCCATTAGATATACTGCCTGGGACAGCCCATCTGAGGATGAAGAGGACAGACAACAAGTCATTAGATATACTGCCTGGGACAGCCCATCTGAGGATGAAGAGGACAGACAACAAGTCATTAGATATCACTGCCTGGGACAGCCCATCTGAGGATGAAGAGGACAAACAACATTCCATTAGATATCACTGCCTGGGACAGCCCATCTGAGGATGAAGAGGACAGACAACAAGTCATTAGTTCAGCTGAATAATATGTAGCCTGGTTCCAGATCTGTTTGTGCTGTCTTGCCAAGTCCTCTGGTAATACGACCATAGGACTTGGCTATACAGCACAAACAGATCTGGGACCAGGCTAGGTGACATCCTACTGAACTGACAACACAGTAAAACAACAACACAGCAGAACTTTACTCTACTCACATGTACAAGGGCTGGCTGAGCTGAACACTGTGTGCTCTGTTAATGTCCTCTGGCTCTGTGAGGGACGGGAAGCTGTCCTCTCTCTCTGGCCCTGTGAGGGTACTGTCCTCTCTCTCTGGCCCTGTGAGGGTACTGTCCTGTCGCTCTGGCCCTGTGAGGCTACTGTCCTGTCGCTCTGGCCCTGTGAGGCTACTGTCCTGTGACAGTCCAGGAGGCTCCCCTGAGTGTGCCTGTCTAAAAGGTTTCCCTGGGCGTTGAGGACCTCAGCAGCCAGGTTGAACAGCAAACTCTCAACGTCCTCAGGTTCCTGCTTGATACAGATGATGTCCACCTCGGCCTCCTCCTCTTTCACCTGGAGCCGAGGCTGGGACAGGAACTGAGAGGGTGGCTGGGCACTCCCAGCAGCCGTGGTGGCAAAGCAATCTGCTCCGTCAGTCCTGGGTGGGGRGAGGACCGGCTGGTCCCCAGGGTCTGTGCTGGTCTCTGGTGGCTGTGTAATGATGGTCCACTCAGCCTGACACTCTTCCTCCTCCCTCCTCTGGCTCTCATCAGACACCTCGGGGTCAAGGGGGGCTGGGGGCTCCTCTGGAGGGATAGAGAGGGAACATGTTGGTCAACCAACACAGGGAGAAAATAGATCTCAGTCACTACGGCCATACTAGGTCTCAGTCAATAGGACCGTACTAGGTCTCAGTCAATAGGGCCGTACTAGGTCTCAGTCAATAGGACCGTACTAGGTCTCAGTCAATAGGGCGCGTAGTTCAGTCAATAGGGGTACTCAGTCAATAGGCCGTACTAGTCTCAGTCAATAGGGCGTACTAGGTTCAGTCAATAGGCCGTACTAGGTCTCAGTGTCAATAGGACCGTACTAAGGTCTCAGTCCAACTAGGGCCGTACTAGGTCTCAGTCAATAGGGCTGTACTAGGTCTCAGTCAATAGGGCTGTACTAGGTCTCAGTCTATAGGGCCGTACTAGGTCTCAGTCAATAGGGCCGTACTAGGTCTCAGTCAATAGGGCTGTACTAGGTCTCAGTCACTACGGCCGTACTAGGTCTCAGTCAATAGGGCCATCAGTCAGGTCATCAATTTACATATTCAAGCAAACACTGAAAAATACCCATACATACTCAACAAAGCATATTTTATTTTACCTTTCAAAGGTTCCAGGTGCTCTGATGAACTGTTTATTGCAGAGACAGTGGTGATCAATGATGGGCCCTCCAGAGCTTGTGAGACCGTGGCAGTCAGGTCATCATGGCTGTCAAACGATGATGATGTGGCCCTGATAATATTCTCAGAAGGTTGGGAGGAACCGGCTAAGTTATCAAAAGGTAGGGCGATAGTGATTTGATTTCTTGACTGTACGTTTCCATTTGTAATGCCAATGTGGGTGTTGGTAACCGTCCTTCTCTGTGGTTGTGGTAAACCTGAGGACTGTGCTGCCTCGGATGCAGCCGCTGAGGAACCGTGAGGTCTATGCGGATCCGAATGGCCGAATGCTGTACTCTGGTTGGTCCGGTAAGTGGCAGAGTGCTCCTGCTGCCTGGCACCCAGAGCGTTCATGTACTTCCGCATTGTCTTCATCTGAGATCGGGATATGTCCAGCATCTGTCTGATGCCCTCGGTCTCTTTTTCTTTTGCTGCGACCTCCCTCTTCAGCTCGTCGAATTTAATACCGACCACCTTCAGCATCTCCCCTAACACCGTCTCAACAGCGGCACTCACCGCTCTCTCTATCACGGTACCCATCTGGCCCTGCATTAGGGAAACTGTTAGACTGATATCCATTTTGTTTAAACGTTTATAAATCTTTTAATTTCTTAATAACATCGGAGGTCAAAAATCATAGTCAGTCGTCCTCCGTGAACTGTTTAGCTAGCGACTGATTGTTGCTAACGTCGAGATAGCTAGCTAGCTACCATCGTAGCAAGCTGACATCATCACCATGCTCCAGAGAGCTAACTAAACAAGACAATTGGATCGTTTTTCATTGTTTTGCAAAGTGATTCAACAAGAAAACGTGCCTAGATAATTTCTAAACTAATCAAATTGAAGCGTTTCCTGCTTCTTCGGACCAATGTAAACAAAGGTATTCTTCCTTTGATATTTCCTGTGTTTCATCAAATGCGTCCGTCATCTCTGGTGGTTTAAGTTCCGGGAAGGTACAATACATATTTGATGACCTACACACTGGACACAAACTGGTTGAATCAAAGTTGTTTCAACGTTATTTGTCAACGCATTGTGATGTGGAATCTATGTGAATAATACTTTGGATTAGTAATCAACTATTGTTTTTTGATGGTGACATTACAACCACAGGATTGTCAGCATGGTAACCAATTGTCAACATAGACAAACCTTGTATATAAAATGTTGAATTTGTACCTTTGAAACAACATCAGATCTTGAACGTTATATACACTACCCCCAAAAAATTGGCTGGGCAGCATCTCCTACTGGTGAGTTGATCAATCTACAACTATCCATTTGGTCTCTCATCCAGGCTTTTAACCAAACCCAACCCTTGCTTAACTGTGATATTTGTCACTGACTACTGCCAATGTGTTATCTTTAAAAAAGTATTATTGAGAGATCTTTTAATAACTTAAAATATTCACTATTGCTATCAAGGTCAATCCAAAGGGTAGGTTTAACAGATCCAATTAAATGTACATTAACCCATACTTTATAAATCAGCAATTCAACTCTTTAGGCCTATATTGCATTAGGGAAGTGATCAACAGCTACTGTTTCAATTCAACACAGTGTCCAACTAAAAATAGACTAGCTTTGGCTCATTACAAATTGAATATTCAAGTTAATAAATAATATGTTGGATGATGAGATGTGAATCTAACGTATCAATTCTTAATTTGTAGACAAACTGGATATTAAATAGTCTTTGGTTGTCAGCGCAAACAAATATCAACATTTAAAGGAGCTGTATCTTCTACATGGATAGTTCCATCTGAGACACTGACTTAGTTTGGCTTTAATTCCAGTTTGTCTACAAATCYATAATTGATTTGCTGGATTCATGTCTCCATCTCAACTTAAAAATCACAGTTAATTAATAGGACTAAATAAAACTTGTAGTCTTATTCTTTAATTTAGATATTTGGTTGCGTTGACAACTAAACAAAAATCAATAATACTTTTGTAATACAGTTAATAGACTAAAAGTTAAGACTATTTTACAAACTAATGTAACAGTATTTATTCAACCTTGAAATGAGTATCATCCACGGCCATATTTGGAGGTTCCTGTAACTATAAACGCCTTCATATGTCGTCATAGAAAGCATGCAGGTCTGCGGAGAACTTCACCACCACTGTAATAATCTGTGCAGAATCTCCAACAGCATTTACCATTTGCAGTATGTACGTTAAATGTAATCTCAACTCTAATGCAGTTCATTTGGTTGTGCTATTATATGAAGCACAGTGGAAACACATTCATTTGTTGTATAAATACAAAATATCTGACATTGTATTCACATTTTGAAACTTGGTTGTGCTTTTAAATGGTTGAAAGCATAGTGATAACACATTGGGAATTCAACAGACTTCAACAGACTTTTTGAGTGGATGAATAAAGGTTAAAATCTCATTGATCAACATCTCAACCAAATAATATTACACACATTTCCAAGTTGGAATGATGTGGTGTGCCTAGTGGGTAAAAAGGTTTGCTGTGTAAAGTATGGATTTATGTGGCTTTAATACAATGTCGTTTGCTAAAATTAGAATTTTGAAGTTGCATTTAGTCACATAAGAGTTATAGATTTAGGAGTAATTGGCTTTAAAGCATGGTAATATGTTTTGCTCTCAGTGTAAGTAGGTAGGCCTATACCCGGATACATGACTGTTGACTCCTATATGGCTTTAGACACATATCAAGGATTGTTTTWAAAAAATATATATTTATTTCACCTTTATTTAACCAGGTAGGCCAGTTGAGAACAAGTTCTCATTTACAACTGCGACCTGGYCAAGATAAAGCAAAGCAGTGMGACAAAAACAACAACACAGAGTTACACAGGGACAAATTAGGCTTGTAGACCTAATGTTATTGCTGTTTTCAGCAGTTCGTCACAACCAGATGAGTGCGGACGTGATGTTGTGGCGATGCTGTGGCCTGTTTGATGATGAAAGAACCAGTAACAATGTCTGAGTGACTCACACCCAGGTAGTTTTCCGCTGACTGGGAAAGTTTTGAGATGGAGACAAAGATAGATCAGCGTGGTGCGATGTTGTTGACGAGGTGGAGTGGTGAGTAGGATCTCAAATGTTACCGTTATTTAACTAGCGGCAAGTCAGTTAAGAACAAATTCTTATTTACAATGACGGCCTACTCCGGCCAAACCTGGACCACCCAATGGGCAGTTGTGATTCAGCCTGGATTTTGTAAAGGGTTGCGTCAATCGAATCTGGTATCAGGATAAAATGTGATTCAGAGTCACCGAATATACTTTAAGTATTTTTATTTAACATAAGCGATAAATGGTAAATGCAATTTTTGTATATACGGGTTCACTGTATCACCACGCAGGGTAAAGCAGAGAACTGACTAGAATAGTACAGACATCTTCTTTTATACTGGGACAGAGGTAGTTCCAACTTTAGAGTTGGCCTGTCACCGTAGAGGCTTAGCGTGGTTTAAACTTGCTAGCCTATCGGTGGTGCCCAGGCTGGTCCCAGCCCCACAGCACTCAGGATTCAGATGTCCGATAATATTGTTGTGAAGATTGAGCTGAGTTGTCGATTGCTACACATTCCTCAGTTCCTGTTTTGTTRTTATTCAGCATTTTTCCATCTTGTCTCAACCTTGTGGTTTGCACAGTCGACACCCCAGATTAGCAACAGCTTTACTGCAGTCACGCTATKTTTGTGCAACACTATAATAGCTGGGTTAGCAACACACTATGTTTGTGATTAACATGTCCTATTTATATAAGGCATACATTTTTGTTAAAAGGAGAACAAAACCATCCTTCACAATTTGAACCAGGGACTGTAGTGACACCTCTTCTTTATTTAACTAGGCAAGTCAGTTAAGAACAAATTCTTATTTACAATGACGGCCTACTCCGGCCAAACCTGTGCCAATTGCGTGCTGCCCTATGGGACTCCCAATCACCGCTGGTTGTGATTCAGCCTGGATTTGAACCAGGRACTGTAGTGACGCCTCTTGCACTGAGATGCAGTGCCTTAGACCACTACGCCACTGGGAGCCCAGTAGGAGATAGATGTTACCTCTCGATGTTGAGAAAATGTTAACTTTGACATACGGTTCTAAATACAGTATGTTTACAAAGCGTCCATATTCACAAACGCTCATATTTACAAAGCGTCTCAGAGTTAGAGCGGTGATCTAGGATCAGTTTGACCTTTAGGCCTAAATCACAATGAATAACCTGATCCTACATCAGCACTTCTGAGGCTTTTGAATAGGCTCTTAATTCTCAGATGTTTATAACCTGATCCTAGATCAGCACTTCTGAGGCTTTTGAATAGGCTCTTAATTTCAGCAGTTATTTAAAACCTGATCCTAGATCAGCACTTCTGAGGCTTTTGAATAGGCCTCTTAATTCTCAGATGTTTATAACCTGATTCCGTAGATCGAGCACTTCTGAGGCTTTTGAATAGGCTCTTAATTCTCAGATGTTTAGTGATTAACTAACCCAGCGTGCGTATGAGTGGTTACTAAAGGAATCATAATATATATACAGTGGGGAGAACAAGTATTTGATACACTGATGATTTTGCAGGTTTTCCTACTTACAAAGCATGTAGAGGTCTGTAATTTTTGTCATAGGTACACTTCAACTGTGAGAGATGGAATCTAAAACAAAAATCCAGAAAATCACATTGTATGATTTTTAAGTAATTAATTTGCATTTTATTGCATGACATAAGTATTTGATACATCAGAAAAGCAGAACTTAATATTTGGTACAGAAACCTTTGTTTGCAAACACAGAGATCATACGTTTCCTGTAGTTCTTGACCAGGTTTGCACACACTGCAGCAGGGATTTTGGCCCACTCCTCCATACAGACCTTCTCCAGATCCTTCAGGTTTCKGGGCTGTCGCTGGGCAATACGGACTTTCAGCTCTCTCCAAAGAGAACAGGTCCACTGAGAACAGGTCGAAAGCTGGCAGCTTTTCATACAACTACTGAACTCTACTACAGTGGTTCTCAAAGTGAGGTTCTGACTTTGTTTTAAAAGGTACGAAATCAACATATTTTATCCAATGTCTTTGTTGACATTTTGTTACCATAATGACAATTCTCTGGTTATAATTTCACCCTCAAAACAACAACAGTTTACGGTGATTACTTTTTAAAAATAAAATAAAAAGCATTTTCCACGCAGATTCCACGTCACCATACGTTGACAAATTACGTTGAAACAACGTTGATTTATTAATCAGTTTGGATCAGATGGAAAGCATAGTCTGTCCAACCAGTGGAACGTTTATATTATCCATATAAAATACATATAAATCTACTACGGAGGCATATCAATAACCTGGCGATTTGATTGATCATGTTTCAGATAAGGTTGGGTGGCTACTGGCTATATGTATAAAGATAAGCAGCTGTAACATAGTACTGCCTTCAATATTATGGGATGAAGATGTCACATATTCTGGTATATGTTGGGGGGGGGGAAGGGGCTACCTAGTTAGCAACTAGCATTCTGCAGGCAGGCTGCCCTTCAAAGTGATAGTGTGCAGTGCAGACAGACCAGCCTGGTCTCATAGATTAGACGGAACATAGTAAACGTAAATCCAGCACACTCAATTTAGTATGATATGTATTAATTTATGGTGCTTGACGCCTCAAGCACTGCGATGCCGTGCATTAGACCGCTGCGCCACTCGGGATCCCATGTTATGAGTACAGGAGGGGATTGTGGGGCCCCAGTGTTGAGGATCAGGGAATAACTACACTGTTTGTATTYGGCCATATTCCCACGTTTGAATGCGTTGGTTTACGCTTTCAATTTTTTACGCGAATACCGCCATCTATCCACGGTTTCTGGTTAGGGTAGGTGTTAATAGTCACAGTGGGTACAACATCTCCTAAACACTTCCTGATAAACTCAGGAGGAGTTTATGACTTTTTGAGTTTATGAGTATATGTTACGAATTGCAATTCGTACAATATGTGACAAATTGTAATTTGTATAATATGTTATAAATTTACCAAACATATGATATGTTACGAAAATCCAATTTGTTGTGGCTAAAGTTAGCTATGTGGCTAATGCTAATGTTAGCTAGGTTGCTAATGTTAGCCAGGTTAGGAAACGGGGATACCTAGTCAGTTGTACAACTAAACTGAAATGTGTCTTCCGCATTTAACCCAACCCCTCTGAATCAGAGAGGGGGGGGGGGGGGGGGGGGGGGGGGCTGCCTTAATCGACATTGGCGCCCGGGGAACAATGGGTTAACTGCCTTGCTCAGGGGCAGAACCACATATTTTTGCCATGGGGATTCGATCCAGCAACCTTTTCGGTCACTGGCCCAACACTCCTACATGTCATAGGGCTAATGGTTAAGGTTAGGAGTTAGTTTAGGGTTAAGATGCTAAGAAGTTGCAAAGTAGCAAGTAGTGGCAAAGTTGCTCAAATGCTAAAGTTGTCCTTGATGAGATTCAAACATGCAACCTTTGGGTTGCTAGATGTTTGCGTTATAACGCACACCAATCCACAACCATCCATCCATTTTGAAAATGATTGGCTGTAGTGACCAATCATTCAGATATACACTAGACGGCCGACAGACGGCCGACAGGGCGCTGTTCTGAAGCCTCCGCGCCTCCATCTTAGCATTCCCCCACCAGTGTAAAAAATATATTTTAGAAGCTATAAAAAATGCATTTATTAATGTCTACGTTTGTTTTTTGCCAGGTTTATTCTATTACAGACAATTGAAAGCCTACTTTTAAGTTATATTATGTGAGCTAAACATATTTATATTTTTAATAAAATATATAAAAACATTTTTTGTCAAGTATAATTTTTTTGAAAGTTTACTGTCCTCAAAACAACAAGAAAATACTTTAATACGTGTAATTTTGTCCTTGAAACATCTAATTGAAATACAGTTGAATTCAATTCATTCCTATGGAGGACTGCTTCTTCTGGGGAGTACCAATATGGCCGAACTGTGGCTTCAATGCCTCTCACTGGCAAATACATGACATCAGCCATCCAGGGTTTATATACATCATTGGGAGTGTCACAATCTTGAATCATGGSTCCCGGGTCAAATAGCTTGAGAACCGCTGATTTATCTATACTGTCATGTACAAACTTGTGAAACATAGACAGACACCTACGATTGGTTCAGATTAGATCCGGTCCGAACCAATCAAATTTGGTCTTGTTTAGGGGCCGAGCTCATTAGAATAATAGCCCGTGTGTAGAATAATACACAAATATGCAAAGGAGAGTATTGCATATTTCTACCTTTGTGTATCTATTTAGGATACATCATCAAGAAGAAAATGACATTAATATTCAGAATTATGCATTTCTGTGTGGTACAGATCAGGGACCCATGATGAAATTCTGTTACCGCAATTCTGTTACCCAGATGTAAATCCACTTCACGTACTATACTCTGCTCTCTCCAATATGCATCATGAGTTTATTACAATTCCATTTGAATATAACAAGCAGCACTTTTTCTGTTTCTACAATCATTGTGACGAGTCGGGAAAGCCTTACTTAGGCACTTATATCTATATATATTATACACATTCTAGACTAGTAAGCATATCTATATATATTATACACATTCTAGACTAGTAAGCAGCATCGCACTTGGCAAAAACGTAACGTTGTTTTCACATCATTTCAAAACTTTTTTTCTCTCTCGGTGTGATGATGCTGAATCAACGTGCACAATGTCATCGACGTAAAGAATCAACGTGCAAAATGTCATCGACGTAAAGAAATAATTGTTTTCACCCATTTAAAAAAAATAATAATTAAAAATGAGTTCACTTTGAATTCACATTTAGTTTACAACTCAACCAAATGTGAAACAAAACTGAACGTTGAGCTGACGTCTGTGCCCAGCGGGATGGGACTTTAGAAAGCCTCCTATACATTCTTATAACTAATAAAACAATGGGCCTTTTAAGTGTTACCGGCTCTTTCATACATTAGGCTTCAAAATGTTCTGAATCTGATTTCATTGATCTGATCCGTTGAAGGTCTCTTTACTTGGTCAACAATTGAATTGGGAATTGTGGTTGATGGATCGTGAGCCTCTCACTCCAACTGGTACCTTCCTCATATCCATGTAGGTTGAATTAATGTTCCCTCTTCCCGTCTGAAATACAGAAAATTTCAACTGTGTCAACTTGAACCTTTTATAATTTACCCTTTTAGACTGGAATGAATAAGTAGGATCATTATTTAATGATATGCGTCGCTAACATGGATAATTAGTGATCCTAAACCAGGAGGAAAGACCCATTGGGTTTTTAACAAGAAGTTAGATCACATTGTTGACAAGTTATAACTACTGTTGTGACAACGTAGGAAGCACAGGGAACTACTGTTGTGACAACGTAGGAAAGCACAGGGACACTTACTGTTGTGACAACGTAGGACAGCACAGGGAACTTACTGTTGTGACAACGTAGGAAGCACAGGGAACTACTGTTGTGACAACGTAGGAAGCACAGGGAACTACTGTTGTGACAACGTAGGAAGCACAGGGAACTACTGTTGTGACAACGTTAGGAAGCACAGGGAACTACTGTTGTGACAAGTTGGAAGCACAGGGAACTACTGTTGTGACAACGTAGGAAGCACAGGGAACTACTGTTGTGACAACGTAGGAAGCACAGGGAACTACTGTTGTGACAACGTAGGAAGCACAGGGAACTACTGTTGTGACAACGTAGGAAGCACAGGGAACTACTGTTGTGACAAGTTGGAAGCACAGGGAACTACTGTTTGACAACGTAGGAAGCACAGGGAACTACTGTGTGACAACGTAGGAAGCACAGGGAACTACTGTTGTGACAATGTGAAGCACAGGGAACTACTGTTGTGACAACGTAGGAAGCACAGGGAACTACTGTTGTGACAACGTAGGAAGCACAGGGAACTACTGTTGTGACAACGTAGGAAACAGGGAACTACTGTTGTGACAACGTGAGGAAGCACAGGGAACTACTGTTGTGACAAGCTTGGAAGCACAGGGAACTACTGTTGTGACACGTAGGAAGCACAGGGAACTACTGTTGTGACAACGTAGGAAGCACAGGGAACTACTGTTGTGACAACGTAGGAAGCACAGGGAACTACTGTTGTGACAACGTAGGAAGCACAGGGAACTACTGTTGTGACAACGTAGGAAGCACAGGGAACTACTGTTGTGACAACGTAGGAAGCACAGGGAACTACTGTTGTGACAACGTTGGAAGCACAGGGAACTACTGTTGTGACAACTTGGAAGCACAGGGAACTACTGTTGTGACAACGTAGGAAGCACAGGGAACTACTGTTGTGACAACGTAGGAAGCACAGGGAACTACTGTTGTGACAACGTAGGAAGCACAGGGAACTACTGTTGTGACAACGTAGGAAGCACAGGGAACTACTGTTGTGACAACGTTGGAAGCACAGGGAACTACTGTTGTGACAACTGTGGAAGCACAGGGAACTACTGTTGTGACAACGTAGGAAGCACAGGGAACTACTGTTGTTGACAACGTAGGAAGCACAGGGAACTACTGTTGTGACAACGTAGGAAGCACAGGGAACTACTGTTGTGACAACGTAGGAAGCACAGGGAACTACTGTTGTGACAACGTAGGAAGCACAGGGAACTATGTTGTGACAACGTAGGAAGCACAGGAACTACTGTTGTGACACGTAGGAAGCACAGGGAACTACTGTTGTGACAACGTTGGAAGCACAGGGAACTACTGTTGTGACAACGTAGGAAGCACAGGAACTACTGTTGTGACAACGTAGGAAGCACAGGGAACTACTGTTGTGACAAGTTGGAAGCACAGGGAACTACTGTTGTGACAACGTAGGAAGCACAGGGAACTACTGTTGTGACAACGTAGGAAGCACAGGAACTACTGTTGTGACAACGTAGGAAGCACAGGGAACTACTGTTGTGACAACGTAGGAAGCACAGGGAACTACTGTTGTGACAACTGTTGGAAGCACAGGGAACTACGTTGTGACAACGTAGGAAGCACAGGGAACTACTGTTGTGACAACGTAGGAAGCACAGGGAACTACTGTTGTGACAAGTGGAAGCACAGGGAACTACTGTTGTGACAACGTAGGAAGCACAGGGAACTACTGTTGTGACAACGTAGGAGCACAGGGAACTACTGTTGTGACAACGTAGGAAGCACAGGGAACTACTGTTGTGACAACGTAGGAAGCACAGGGAACTACTGTTGTGACAATGGAAGCACAGGAACTACTGTTGTGACAACGTAGGAAGCACAGGGAACTACTGTTGTGACAACGTATGGAAGCACAGGGAATACTGTTGTGACAACGTAGGAAGCACAGGGAACTACTGTTGTGACAACGTAAGAAGCACAGGACTACTGTTGTGACAACGTAGGAAGCACAGGGAACTACTGTTGTGACAACGTAGGAAGCACAGGGAACTACTGTTGTGACAACGTTGAGCACAGGGAACTACTGTTGTGACAACGTTGGAAGCACAGGGAACTACTGTTGTGACAACGTAGGAAGCACAGGGAACTACTGTTGTGACAACGTAGGAAGCACAGGGAACTACTGTTGTGACAACGTAGGAAGCACAGGGAATACTGTTGTGACAACGTAGGAAGCACAGGGAACTACTGTTGTGACAACGTTGGAAGCACAGGGAACTACTGTTGTGACAACGTTGAAGCACAGGGAACTACTGTTGTGACAACGTAGGAAGCACAGGGAACTACTGTTGTGACAACGTAGGAAGCACAGGGAACTACTGTTGTGACACGTAGGAAACACAGGGAACTACTGTTGTGACAACGTAGGAAGCACAGGGAACTACTGTTGTGACAACGTAGAAGCACAGGGAACTACTGTTGTGACAACGTAGGAAGCACAGGGAACTACGTTTGTGACACGTAGGAAGCAGGGAACTACTGGTTGTGACAACGTAGGAAGCACAGGGAACTACTGTGTTTGACAACGTAGGAAGCACAGGGAACTACTGTTGTGACAACGTAGGAAGCACAGGGAACTACTGTGTGACAACGTTGGAAGCACAGGGAACTACTGTTGTGACAACGTAGGAAGCACAGGGAACTACTGTTGTGACAACGTAGGAAGCACAGGGAACTACTGTTGTGACAACGTAGGACAGCAGGGAAACTACTGTTGTGACAACGTTGGAAGCACAGGGAACTACTGTTGTGGACAACGTAGGAAGCACAGGGAACTACTGTTGTGACAACGTTGGAAGCACAGGAACTACTGTTGTGACAACGTAGGAAGCACAGGGAACTACTGTTGTGACAACGTAGGAAGCACAGGGAACTAGCTGTTGTGACAACGTTGGAAGCCAGGGAACTACTGTTGTGACAACGTTGGAAGCACAGGGAACTACTGTTTGTGACAACGTAGGAAGCACAGGGAACTACTGTTGTGACAACGTTGGAAGCACAGGAACTACTGTTGTGACAACGTTGGAAGCACAGGAACTACTGTTGTGACAACGTAGGAAGCACAGGGAACTACTGTTGTGACAACGTTGGAAGCACAGGGAACTACTGTTGTGACAATGTTGGAAGCACGTGTATTGAATATTCTCACCGTAGGTTGGGTCTGATTAGGCTGAGGAAACAAATTAGAACAGAAATATTATTATTTTAACATTTTCATTATTTTGTTTTGAAGATTATGTACAGAATTGTCCAATATATTGGCTTCAAGATGTGCTTTTATAACTGTGCAATTACATTGCCTTTGAAAAGTATTCAGACACCTTGACTCTTTCAAAATGTTGTTAGGTTACAGCCCAATGCTAAAATTGATTAAATTGTTACTTTTCCTCATCAATCTACACACACACAATGCCAAAACACAATTYTTGCTACAAAACAGAAATCTCACATTTACATAAGTATTCAGACCCTTTACTCAGTACTTTGTTGAAGCACCTTTGGCAGCGATTACAGGCTYGAGTATTCTTGGGTATGACGCTACAAGCTTGGCACACCTGTATTTGGGGAGTTTCTCCCATCCTTCTCTGCAGATCCTCTCAAGCTCTGTCAGGTTGGATGGGGAGCGTCACTGCACAGCTATTTTCAGGACTCTAGAGATGTTAGATCGGGTTCAAGTCCAGGCTCTGACTGGGCCACTCAAGGACATTCAGAGACTTGTCCCGAAGTCACTCCTGCGTTGTCTTGGCTGTGTGCTTAGGGTCGTTGTCCTGTTGGACGGTGAACCTTCTCCCCAATCTGAGGTCCTGAGCCCTCTGTAGCAGGCTTTCATCAAGGATCTCTCTGTACTTTGCTCCATTCATCTTTGCCTCGATCCTGACTAGTCTCCCAGTCCCTGAAAAGCATACCCACAGCATGATACTGCCACCACCATGCTACACTGTAGGGATGGTGCCAGGTTTCTTCCAGGCATTCAGGCCAAAGAGTTAAATCTGGTTTCACCAGACCAGAGAATCTTGTTTCGTATGGTCTGAGAGTCCTTTAGGTGACTTTTGGCAAACTCCAAGCGGGCTGTCATGTGCCTTTTACTGAGTAGTGGCTTCTGCCTGGCCACTCTACCATAAAGGCCTGATTGGTGGAGTGCTGCAGGGTTCTGGAAGGTTCTTGGTCACCTCCCTGACCAAGGCCCTTCTCCCCCGATTGCTCAGTTTAGCCGGGCGGCAAGCTCTTGGAGAAGTCTTGGTGGTTCCAAACTTCTTCCATTTAAGAATGATGGAGGCCACTGTGTTCTTGGGGACCTTAAATGCTGCAGACATTTTTTTGGTACCCTTCCCCAGAGCTGAGCCTCGACACAATCCTGTCTCGGAGCTCTACAGACATTTTTTTATTTTATTTAACTAGGCAAGTCAGTTAAGAACAAATTCTTATTTACAATGATGGCCTACCGGGGAACAGTGGGTTAACTGCCTTGTTCAGGGGCATAACGATATATTTTTACCTTGTCAGCTCGGGGATTCGATCTAGCAACCTTTCGGTTACTGGCCCAACGCTCTAACCACCAGGCTACATGCCACCCTCACGAATCATGTCCAATCAATTGAATTTACCACAGGTGGACTCCAATGAAGTAGCAGAAACATCTCAAGGATGATCAATGAAAACAGGATGCACCTGAGCTCAATTTCAAGTCACATAGCAAAGGGTCTGAATACTTATGAAAATAAGGTATTTCTGTTTTACATTTTTTTATAAATCTGTTTTCGCTTTGTCATTATGGGGTATTGTGTCGATTTTAGAATAAGGCTGTAACGTAACAAAATGGAGAAAAAGTCAACGGGTCCGAATACTTTCTGAAGGCTCTGTATATGTTGGTCACTGCAACAACTTGAACTCAGTGTAAGAGCTTTAGGTTGTGCCAGCACTTCAAACATGAATGGGCCGTTTCCCGGACACAGATTGAGCCTAGTCCAAGACGTAATCTGTTTCCAGGAAACCAGTCCTATATTGGTTGGACTCAAATTTGATCTCTCATTAAAAAAAAAAAGGATCCAAACCTGCATGGGGACGTATGTCAGCGAATCATACAGCTCCTCAGATCGAAGGACCTGAAAAAAAATGACCCCAAAACACTAGAGATCAGAGAAGTAAACAAAAGAAAAGTCTGGTGCTTGGCAATGAATAACAATAAGGTAGAGAAACTCCAATATACACAAACATAGCTTGAAATAATGATGGCTTTGACATGAATACTAGACAACGTGTTCCGAACACAAGTTGAAATAATGATGGCTTTGACATGAATACTAGACAACGTGTTCCTAACACAAGTTGAAATAATGATGGCTTTGACATGAATACTAGACAACGTGTTCCGAACACAAGTTGTTCTTAAAGCCTGTTGATTGTTTTCCTCTCCTGACATTTCAATCAGCCAATCAGCTGTAACGTTTATATATATTATAATGAGCCTGACCCTCAGCCTGATATAGAAGAAGGTGACGGTGAAGCTGTAGAAGCAGAGGAACACAGACAGGCCAATCACAATCCACTTCAGTCGGTGAATCAGCTCAGCCTCAAGAGACTCGGGTAGAGGTGAAGGACACACGGGGACAGGAGCATCTCCTGCTAGTCCTGGGAACAGACAGTCAAACACATGGAATATCTTCAACACAACCTTCTCCGGGAAAACATAAAGTATAGCAAACACGACAGAGGAGGAAATGGAGTTTAGACATGAGACAATACATTATCGTAATACATAAGTATTAACTCGTAAGTACTTCATGGAATATCTATACACTACCATTATCATAATACATTATGAAGTACTTCATGGATTATCTAGAAACTACCGTTATCATAATAGATTATGAAGTACTTCATGGAATATCTAGAAACGACCATTATCATAATACATTATGAAGTACTTCATGGATTATCTAGAAACGACCATTATCGTAATACATTATGAAGTACTTCATGGAATATCTAGAAACTACCATTATCGTAATACATTATGAAGTACTTCATGGATTATCTAGAAACTACCATTATCATAATACATTATTATCATTATTGAAAAATATATATATTTCACCTTTATTTAAATAGGCCATAGTGGCGAAATAATTTWAATTTAGCATTAACACTGGAGTGATAGATGTGCAAGTAGAGATACTGGGGTGCAAAAGAGCAAAATTGTCACGTTCGTCGTATAGAGGAGACCAAGGCGCAGTGTGATATGAATACATTCTATTTTAATGAAGTAATTAAACACTAAACAAACTAACAAAACAACAAAAACGAACGTGACGCTATTTCACAACAAGTGCTGACATGCAACTACACATAGACAATAACCCACAAAACCAAAAGGGAAATGGCAACCTACATAGGATCCCCAATCAGAGACAACGATAAACAGCTGTCTCTGATTGGGAACCAATTCAGGCCACCACAGACCTACATTACTTAGACATACAAAATCCCCATAGATAAACAAAAACCCTAGACARGACAAAAACACACATACCCACCCTCGTCACACCCTGACCAAAATAATACAGAAAACATAACTAAGGTCAGGGCATGACAAAAATAAATACATTAATAACAATATGGGGATGAGGTAGTTGGGTGTGCTATTTACAGATGGGCTGTGTAAAGGTACAGTGATCGGTAAGCTGCTCTGACAGCTGATGCTTAAAGTTAGAGAGGGAGATATAAGTCTCCAGCTTCAGTGATTTTTGCACTTCGTTCCAGTCATTGGCAGCAGAGACCTGGAAGGAAAGGCAGCCAAAGGAGGTGTTGGCTTTGGGGATGACCAGTGAAATATACCTGCTGGAGCGCGTGCTACGGGTGAGTGCTGCAATGGTGACCAGTGAGCTGAGATAAGGCAGAGCTTTACCTAGCAAAGACTTATAGATGACCTGGAGCCAGTGGGTTTGGCGACGAATATGAAGCGAGGGCCAGCCAACGAGAGCATACAGGTCGCATGGGGTAGTATATGGGGCTTTGTGACAAAACGGCTGGCACTGTGATAGACTGCATCCAATTTGCTGAGTAGAGTGTTGGAGCTATTTTGTCAAATTACATCGCCGAAGTCGAGGATCGGTAGGATAGTCATGTCAGGTTTGGCCAAGACTGTTCGGGTTTTGGTCACTAGATGTCCCCATGCACCTTTTTTGTACCTTTGTTTTCTTGCTCTTATTATTGTTTGCACCTGTAGGTCATTCCCTTGTTAGTATTTAAACCCTGTGTGTTCCTCAGTTCCTTGCTCAGTGTTTGTAAGTTAGCACCCAGCCCCAGCCCAAGCCTTGTTTTATACAGATATTTCTCTTGTTGGATTTCCAGAGGTTCTCTGGTTTAGTTCTGTGTATTATTTGAGTAGTCTTTTGAGGTTTGTTTTTCCCTGCTGTTTTTACCACTTTGTGGAGTTTCTTTTGTATTTTGGAGGATTTCCATTTTGTGCCTTTTGGCTTTATTTTGGACATTGTGGATTTAGTTTCTTTGCCTGAAGATTTTGTTCTTTAATTAAACCACCCATCTCTAGTACTGCTGTGTCTGCCTCATCTTCTGGTTCTGACGATATTAGTGACTGTTTCTCGCACGGGTTCCTGACAAGTCAGTTTTACGAAGATCGTTTTGGCACATGAGTGGAAGGAGGCTTTGTTTGCGAAATAGGAAGCCAATTCTAGATTTAATTTTGGATTGGAGATGCTTAATTTGAGTCTGGAAGGAGAGTTTACAGTCTAACCAGACACCTAGTATGTTGTCCGTCCAGAGTAGTGATGGTAGTCGGGCGGGAGGGAGCGGGCAGCAGTCGGTTGAAGAAAAGCATTTAGTTTTACTGATTTAAAAGCAGTTGGAGGCCACGGAAGGAGTGTTGTATGCATGAAGCTCTATGAAGTACATCTGGAATATCTATACACTACCGTTATCATAATACATTATGAAGTACTTCATGGAATATCTAGAAACGACCATTATCTAATACATTATGAGAGTACTTCAATGATTATCTAGACAACCGTATGCCAGTCAGACACTGCAGTAATTCCTAGTGGATTTGTATCACTATCAAATGCACTTTATACATGTTATACAACAGTAATTGTAACCGTGTACATACATGAACTTATACATCTGAACTGCTGTACATCACATGCATCATTTAGTTACATACTGTAACCTGCTGTACATCACATGCACATTTAGTACATACTGAACCTGCTGTACATCACATGATCATTTAGTTACATACTGTAACCTGCTGTACATCACATCCATCATTTAGTTACATACTGTAACCTGCTGTACATCACATCCATCATTAGTACATACTGTAACCTGCTGTACATCACATGCATCATTTAGTTACATACTGTAACCTGCTGTACATCACATGCATCATTTAGTTACATACTGTAACCTGCTGTACATCACAATCATCATTTAGTCATACTGTAACCTGCTGTACATCACATGCATCATTTAGTTACATACTGTAACCTGCTGTACATCACATGCATCATTTAGTTACATACTGTAACCTGCTGTACACTCACATGCATCATTTAGTTACATACTGTAACCTGCTGTACATCACATGCATCATTTAGTCATACTGTAACCTGCTGTACATCACATGCATCATTTAGTTACATACTGTAACTGCTGTACATCACATCATCATTTAGTTACATACTGTAACCTGCTGTACATCACATCCATCATTATTACATACTGTAACCTGCTGTACATCACATGCCATCATTAGTTACATACTGTAACCTGCTGTACATCAACATCATCATTTAGTTAAATACTGTAACCTGCTGTACATCACATCCATCATTTAGTTACATACTGAACCTGCTGTACATCACATGCATCATTTAGTTACATACTGTAACCTCTGTACATCACATCATCATTTAGTTACATACTGTAACCTGCTGTACATCACATCATCATTATACATACTGTAACCTGCTGTACATCACATGCATCATTTAGTACATACTGTAACCTGCTGTACATCACATCCATCATTTAGTTTACATACTGTAACCTGCTGACATCGACATCCATCATTTAGTTACATACTGTAACCTGCTGTACATCACATCCATCATTTAGACATACTGTAACCTGCTGTACATCAACCATCATTAGTTACATACTTAACCTGCTGTACATCACATCGCATCATTTAGTTACATACTGTAACCTGCTACATCACATGCATCATTTAGTTACATACTGTAACCTGCTGTACATCACATGCATCATTTAGTTACATACTGTAACCTGCTGTACATCACATGCATCATTTAGTTACATACTGTAACCTGCTGTACATCACATCCATCATTTATTACATACTGTAACCTGCTGTACATCACATCCATCATTTAGTTACATACTGTAACCTGCTGTACATCACATCCATCATTTAGTTACATACTGTAACTGCTGTACATCACATCCATCATTTAGTTACATACTGTAACCTGCTGTACATCACATCCATCATTAGTTACATACTGTAACCTGCTGTACATCACATCCGATCATTTAGTTACATACTGTAACCTGCTGTACATCACATCCATCATTTAGTTACATACTGTAACCTGCTGTACATCACATCCATCATTTAGTTACATACTGTAACCTGCTGTACATCACATCATCATTTAGTTACATACTGTAACCTGCTGTACATCACATCCATCATTTAGTTACATACTGGAACCTGCTGTACATCACATCATCATTTAGTTACATACTGTAACCTGCTGTACATCACATGCATCATTTAGTTACATACTGTAACCTGCTGTACATCACATCCATCATTTAGTTACATACTGTAACCTGCTGACATCACATCCATCATTTAGTTACATACTGCTAACCTGCTTACAATCACATCCATCATTTAGTTACATACTGTAACCTGCTGTACATCACACGCATCATTTATTACATACTGTAACCTGCTGTACATCACATCCATCATTTAGTTACATACTGTAACCTGCTGTACATCACATCCATCATTTAGTACATACTGTAACCTGCTGTACATCACATCCATCATTTAGTTACATACTTAACCTGCTGTACATCACATGCATCATTTAGTTACATACTGTAAACCTGCTGTACATCACATCCATATTTAGTACATACTGTAACCTGCTGACATCACATCCATCATTTAGTACATACTGTAACCTCTGTACATCACATCCATCATTTAGTTACATACTGTAACCTGCTGTACATCACATCCATCATTTAGTTACATACTGTAACCTGCTGTACATCACATGCATCATTTAGTACATACTGTATCCTGCTGTAACATCACATCCATCATTTAGTTACATACTGTAACCTGCTGTACATCACATGCATCATTTAGTTACATACTGTAACCTGCTGTACATCACATGCATCATTTAGTTACATACTGTAACCTGCTGTACATCACATCCATCATTTAGTTACATACTGTAACCTGCTGTAACATCACATGCATCATTTAGTTACATACTGTAACCTGCTGTACATCACATGCATCATTTAGTACATACTGTAACCTGCTGTACATCACATGCATCATTTATTACATACTGTAACCTGCTGTACATACATGCATCATTTAGTTATTAACCTGCTGTAATCACATCCATCATTAGTTACATACTGAACCTGCTGTACATCACATGCATCATTTAGTTACATACTGTAACCTGCTGTTACATCACATCCATCATTTGAACTTTATAAACATAAAAACACAGGTAATCAATCTAAGGTTTGTGTCCCAAGTAGAACCCTATAGTGTATGGTGCACTAATTCAGACCAGATCCCTGGTCAAAAGTAGTGCACCCTAATAGCTATTACAGCACTTGGGACGTAACCTAAATGTACAATGGAAAATGTTCCACTAACCTGGCAGCAGTTTGGTGGAGGGGTTCCCCWTTACAGTTGTGATGGGTTTCATGGTCAAAGCAGATGTCAATGAGAACTCACACTGGAACAGACAACTGACGTCCTCGGCCTTTAAGTTGTGTAACGTGAACTTGTACTGGTTCCATGTCACCTTCATGTAGGTGCAGTCAGCCAACTGACTGTTATTCACCTAATAATACATTTAATATACAGAGGAATCTCAATACTCTACGTAGGCAGAAACTAAACAACAAACAAACAATAAAGACAAAAAATACAAAGTTATAAAGTCATAAATTTATAAAGTTATAAAGTTATAACGTCATAAATTAATAAAGTTATAAAGTCATAAATTAATGAAGTTATAAAGTCATAAAGTCATACATTTATAAAGTTATGAAGTCATAAATTAATAAAGTCATAAAGTTATAAAGTTGAATTGAATTGAATTAAAGAATCAAGGCAGTTAAAAAACAAGGCCAAAAGAGTCTTGACAGATAGAGTTGGTCTGTGGCTGGAGCGTCTTTCAGATGGTCACAGGGAGAGCAATCCATAGGCCCAGGACAAAGGGAGTGCTCGGCCCCCCTACGGTCTGGACACCTGTCATGGGGACTTGAAAGCAGTGGGGAGTGGCTAGAGCGGTCCATGGTCTGTCACTCACCTGACAAACCATGGTAACATGAGAGTTATTGAGTCTGTTTAGCCTGGCGTCAATGACAAAGAGCTCAACTGGGTCTGTGTGACTACAGGTGATGGAGACAGTACCGTCGGGGTTGAGTGTCTGTTTCACAGGCTGCATCACCTGAAACCCTGGGAGGGGAGAGACAGTCAGAGTGAAACGCGAAGAGAGAAGATAACATACTGTAGAATCTCAACGGAAAGTCATTTGTTTGAGGAAGACGTGGCACTTTGTCTCACAAAAAATKAATCTATGGAAAACAATGGTATTTTAGACAGACTCATTTCTTGAGGACTTTTATCCCAGACWGGTTGAAGAGGATAAACTTATATACATTTCCATGACTTTTCGTTATTATGTGTCAGGTGGATATAAATACAATCTCCATTTTCCCCCAAAAAAAGTATGACATTACTAACATTGATATATATTGTATGTAATGAAACATAAGGTAGAGATCTCACCGTGGCTGGAGCAGAGAAGGGTCAGAAACCAGGCARCCACTGAGATGATTCCAAATCGCATTTCAACTCTTCTTCTTCTTATTTTTTGTGTTTGAACCTTTAGCTAGCTGAGCCTAACTCTGACAGACGCCCAAATGAACAGTGATGACTAGAGGGGAAATCTCTCCTCATAACTCTCTAGCTCTCCTCCTATCACGAGGCTTTAATTGGTGTACTTGTCTGTCATCGAGAGTGTCACAGACACCAAGTGGTAAAGTATAGATGGATTCCCGACTAAAGCAGGTTGTTGTCTATGATTTATTTAATGTCATTTTTAATTTTTTTATTTATTTTTTTTTTTTTATTTAATGTCATTTTGAAAATATTAATAAAGATGTTTAAACATATTAAACTGTGATGTCCCCCCCCCCTCCCCTCACATTTATTTTAATATCTAATGTCTATTATTATGAAAGACCATTTCATACGCTATAATGGATAGTGACTGTGAATGGTTAAAGTGAAGACAGAGGACTTGTTCATGATTAGACACTTTTGACCACACTGGAAAATCTTTCTAGTTTCGATTTAGTAGAAATGGAAATATGGAGACATTTTGCATTCCCATGAGAATAAATGGAGTTAGCTTAACAGGTTCCTTACCAGTGGTACGGTTGTGTTTTTCTGTTGTTAGCAGACTAATAGGCTCCACTAAATASGGTAATTACAGCACCCGTACCTTGTTAGTTATTAAATGTACACATTTTCCTTTTCTCCATTTTCGTCATTTTTGTTGTAGGCCATGTAAATCTGCTGTACCAGCATGTTTACGGACAATTTCTGTTATCAGTAAAAAGGAAAAACCCTTTGATTTCTAACTAGGTGAGCCTAATCAGTGGTTGATGTTAATGCCACATCCTGTTGTGTTGAGTGTGTTTCTCTGAAGTTTGTCACTAGGAACTAGACCGAAGTCAGTCAGCAGTAAAGAGGCTGGGCCCTGCGTCCCAAATGGCATTCTATTCCCTACATAGGGTGCCATAGGACTCTGGTAAAAAGTAGTGCGCTATGTAGGGAAAAGGGTGCTACGGCCCATAGGGCTCTGGTCTAAAGTAGTGCACTATGTAGGGAATAGGGTGCTACGGCCCATAGGGCTTTGGTCTAAAGTAGTGCACTATGTAGGGAATAGGGTGCTACGGCCCATAGGGCTCTGGTCTAAAGTAGTGCACTATGTAGGGAATAGGGTGCCGTTTGGGACGCACTCTAGCTGTAAAGGTGCGGTAGTCTCTAGAAGAAGAGGCCTCCTGTAAGGCACGCCTGGGTTCAAATACTATTTGAAATCTTTCAAATACTTGTAAGTGTTAGCTCTAGAGCCTGGCGTAGGAGGTGGACAGGGTTTGGGGCGTATAGGAACTTCCTGCTGGTTCCATTGTAACTGTCAAGCAGCCAATCAAGCCCAGCTAAAGCATTTGAAGTGATTTCAAATAGTACTTGAATCCCAGAGCTGCATGGGGCCCCGATCCTGACATCCTGTTATTATGCTGTAAAAGCACACGCTGGAAACTGTGTCCCAAATGGCACGCTATTCGCTACCAACGTGTCCTATGGGCCCTGGTTAGAAGCAGTGCACTACGTAGGGAACAGGGTGTCAATGGGGAAACTGACAGACACTGGGAGATGGAGATTCACTTTTCTTTCTTATTATTACTATGGTAACAAAATAAGACTGCATCAACTTAGAGGAATATTTTACAGAAAATGTTGTTGTGGGGGTCAACGGTCAAAGTTCTTGGCACCTGGTAATCTACAATGCCTTCCGAAAGTATTTATACCCCTCAAATGATTCCACATATTGTTGTGCTACAAGCTAAAACCCATTTACTTCATAATGAAAAAGTGAAAATATGTTTTTTAGAAATGTTTGCTAATTTTATTGAAAATTATTATTTATTTTTTTGTAAACAAAAATAAGTTTTCACACCCTTTTGTCAACACATGTTCGATTCACCGTTGGCTGCGATTACAGCTGTGAGTATTTCTGAGTAAGTATCAAAGAGCTTTACTCATCTTGATTGTACAATATTTGAACATTATTCTCTTTAATATTCTTCAAGCTTTGTCAAGTTGGTTGTGATCATTGCTAGAAAGCCATTTTCAAGTGTTGCCATAGATGTTCAAGACAATTTTAGTCAAAAATGTAATAGGCCAGCTCCTCAGGAATATTACATGTATATTTGGCCTTGTGTTTTAGGTTATTGTCCTGCTGAAAGGTGGATTCGTCTCCCAGTGTCTGTTGGAAAGCAGACTGATCCAGGTTTTCCTCTAGTATTTTACCTGGGCTTAGCTCTATTCCATTTATTTTTTATTCTGAAAAACTCCCTAGTCCTTGCCGATGACAAGCATACCAATAACATGATGC